>NW_024871276.1:600000-877500 GCF_019054845.1 Dipodomys spectabilis | reverse complement strand
TTTTTAGAGCACTTCTCATCTGTTTATTTATAGCTCCTGACCTTTCTCGCTCTCTTGCTAGAGGATAGAGGTCAGGAAAGAAGGAGGTTGTGTGTCTCATGGCCATGTGGGAGAAATGGTAGGGTGGAAGGTTGCACAAGGGTGTTTCTCCATCCCTACTGTGCATGGCTTTCCTCCACTTCGTGCATAGGACACCCATGTGTGTGCACACACGTGCATGTGCACGTGCACACATGTCCACACATGTCTACACATGTGCCCTTCCTGTGACCTCCCTGGAGTCTGAACCTCTCCTAGGCTTGGAGTCTCAGCTCCTACCCCAGAGCCACCTGGGGCCCCTTTTCCTCAGGGAGCCCCTGGGGTGCAAGCCCAGGCCAGCCCAATGGGAGCCAGAGGCACAGGGGGCTCAGCTCTGTGAAACTGGATCCCCCTTTATCAGTGGCCAGGAGTGGGGGCTGGGCAGGCTGGGAGAATGAATCAGAGGCGCTTGTTTTCATTTCATGTTTAATTTCCTGCAGGCTGAGCTTAGCCCTTTCCTTCCTCAGCCTCCCAGAGTTTTCTGGGGGGAAATCGAGGGGAGGGGAGAAGCCCACCAGAGGCATCAAGATATACTGTTCCCTGGCTCCTTCTTTCTTTCTTTCTTTCTTTCTTTCTTTCTTTCTTTCTTTCTTTCTTTCTTTCTTCCTTCCTTCCTTCCTTCCTTCCTTCCTTTCCTTCTTTCTTTTTCTCTCTCTTTCTCTCTTCCTTTCTTCCTTTCTTTTCTTTCCTTTCTTTCAGGGCGGGGCAAAGGCAAGGCAAGTTGATGTGGCTGCTGGGGTCCCAGGTTCCAATCATTGGGAGAATGGAGAGGTCTGAGGAGGTATCAGTGCAGGCTCTGGGGATGACAGGGAGGACAAGGAAAGACCCCAGGGGGGACAGAAGCATCTGCCAAGGGGGTCTGAAATTGAGGAGAGGAACAGGTGGGGATGGAATGGGGCGGGGGGGGGACTATCTGGTGAGGATGGTGGGGGGGAGCACTGGCCATGGGAGGGAGTGGAAGGGAGCCAGGATGGGTTTATTTGAAGGCTGAGAGGTGGGCAGGGGCAGGGGTGCTAGGAGAAGGGGTGGTGAGCAGGCCAGCCCAGACCTCCTACAGAAGCTCTCCTCTGGCCTCGGCCTCTCCCTGTGCCCAGGTCTAGAGCTTCTGACCAGACCAAGAAGAAAGCTAAGCCTGCTGGTCCAGCACATCCTGGTGGCCACTCTGTGCCAACATCCAGGGTCTTTCATCTCTGACCCCCAGCCGGGCCTCTGAGCTCTGTCTCCACTATGCAGCGGGATGCAGAGCCCACTGCACAGTCCCAGCCATTCTCTCCTTCTGTGTGTTAGGCCCAGGACCACCCCGCTCCTGGGCCCACCCGGGCCTAGGCCCACTCAGCACAGGCCTCTCCCGAGGACCGAGCTGTGCAAAGAACCAACTGTCTTGGCGGAGGCCTGGCTAACCGCAGCCCATCTGGGGCCAGGGCGGGGTGGCCCAGGGCGGGGAGGCCTCTGTCTTATTGTCTTCAGACACCAGCTGTGGATATTGGAATCCCAGACAGCACAGAGAGGCCCCTGCACCCCACCCTGGAGCAAGGCCAAACTCCAGGCTTCTTCCCAGGAAAAGTCCATCTTGAGACCCCCCACCCCATCGACCCCCCTTCCCGATCCCCACCGCCACTCGACGCCAGGCACCTGGCTTGTCACCAGCTGAGTGCGGGGCCCCAAACAACCTCCACAGAGGCCGGCAGGGGCTCCATCACAGCCCCAAACCCCCCAGGGCACTGCCAGGCTCAGAGCTCAACTCAGAGGTCTGACGCACATGAAGATCCCACCCACCCTGCTGCTTTGTACAAAGAAAAGCCAAAGAACAATCTGGCATGTGTCCTGGTACAGCAAGCTAGAGTCAAAGAGCGCTGGACTGGAACACCGGCACAGCACTGCTTCTGAGTCGATAGTAGCTTCAAGCCATCACTTCCCGCTTCTGCGACTTCCTTTCTCAGCCATCAAGTCAGAAGATCAAGTGATCCTGTCTATCACTACCATCCTGTATTTTGATAGTCTTCCCATTGAATAGGAATGCGTGTGTGTGTGTGTGTGTGTGTGTGTGTGTGTGTGTGTGTGTGTGTGTGTGTGTGAGTTTCCCTTTCTATACCTGCTGCCAGGAAGCTCAAAGTTGAAGTTCGTGCTCAACCCAAGATTTTGGACATAATAACCTTCCCATTTCATGACATCATCCTTGATCTTAGATCAAAATGAGAAATCTTATCTTGTCAACTGCCTCAAGTCTGTCTTTGAAGTATGCCCAAGTACATAAGTGTGAGCAGGAGAACCCTGTTTTAACTACACAATGGTGACTAAAGAATGCCAACTGTACCTCAGTGTCCTTTCTGTATTCTGTAAGGACTGGGCAGGCTTCATAATTCTCAGTGAGTTCTGCTCTTGGAACGGGCATTCTTTCTTAGGAAGCATGCATGCAACACACCCATGCAACCCACTGAGTAGATTTTGCTGCTTTATCCCAAGCCAACACAGCACCAGTGAGGATGCCTTGAAGTCAATCTCCTCTTTGCCCGCCTGCTCCTCTTTCTCTCGTGATCCCTCAGCTGGAACGGAAGCAGAACTCTGAGGTTCCTGCTAGGCTTGGGCAAGTGAGGTCTCATGGGCTGAATTACAGCCTCAGCCATGTTCAACAGAATGGTTGAGAGAGGCAGGCATCTTATAAGGCTTAGAACCACATTCCTTAGTGAACCAGTCCCAGAGCTCTCTGTGGTCGACTGCAGGGCTGTTCTGATGCCCAGTGCCCCAAAGGTCTGAATGGCACGACTGATTAATATGGACACCATTCCACTCTTGGGAAGTCTGCCACATGACAGCACTGGCCTGGAAGCTTCTAGCACTCAGTGTATGAAAAAGCAACCTGGGCATATATGTTGTGCTAAACTGAAGCTTGAGCAACTGAAGTGGAGTGAGTTTTGTCGACTCTATTTTGACAACTCAGAGATCTGCACTTTCTGGTTCTTTCTTTGTTATGATTCCATGCAGAGAGGGACTCACCCTCTGGATAAAGCAAGGCAATTGGTCTCTAGATAATGATTTGGGCCATTGGGTCTGCTTACAGTCTAGCTTCTCTCCTTGGTGGGCATATGGGATATGGGAATGAACATCCAAGGAACTCATGTTCTAGTGGGAGGTGAAGGACAGGCAAAATAAAGTAAGCCAATCACACAATCCTTAAAAAAAGAGGAAAAAGGGGCAAATAATAAAATGATAGAAAGTGACCTGGTTTGGTTGAATTGGATTGGGTTGGATTGCATTGGGTTGAGTTGTGTTGTGTTGTGTAGAGTTGTATTTGTATTGAGCAGTGTTGGTTTGAGTTGAGTTGTGTTGGATTGGGCTATGTTGCATTGGATTATGCTGTTCTGGGTTAGTCTGTTATGTTGGGCTGTGTTGGCTTGTTTGGTTGGTCTGTATGGCATTTGACTATGTCTTGTTGTCCTGTATTGCATTTGGCTGTGGTGTGTTATAGGGATTGTGCTAAGCTGTGCTGGGTTACATTCGATTGTGTTGATTTGTTATGTTGTTTGGGGTTTGGTTAGATTGTGTTGTGTTGAACTTAAGGTGTTGTGTTGCATTGAATTGAGTTGTTTTGGGTGGAGCTTTATTGTGTTGGGTTTTATTGTACTGAGTTGTGTTGTGCTGTGTTAGGGTTACTGAGTTGTGCTGTGCTGAGCCTGTTGTACAATGTTGGGATGGGTTGTGGTGGGCACATTGTGTTGAGCTATGTTGGGCTGAACTGAACTGTGTTGGGTGAATCTGTGTTGGGTAAGGTTCTGTTGAGTTTTAGTAGCTTCAGTTGAGTTGTGTTGTGCATATTGTATCGTGTTGTTTTGGTTTGGGTTGTACTGATCTGTGTCAGCTCTGGTTGTGTGGAGTAGGGTTGAGTGGGTTTGAGGTCTAGGGGAGACTACTTTGTTCATGGTGGCCAGGAAGACCCCTCAGACAAGTGTGTGACCAAGATCTGAAGGCAGAGAGAAAATGGCCAGAAGACAGTTGAGGGCACTGGGGTTTCGCCCATGCTATGGGTCTGTTATGAACCCTGTTTCCCATCTCCATTACCCCTATTCTTCAGTCAAGAGCCTGGGGCCTCATGCGGTGGAGGGCCAGGAACAGAGTGGCCTCCTGGGCCTCCACTGGGACCACCTCCTTCGACCTCCTCTCTGGGGTCTGCCCAGTGTGAAGACAGCCTGGCCCAGCTGCCTGGGGTGGATGCGCCCAGCGGGGCCCTAGCCTGGCCCGCAGCCCCGGCTGACCTGCACGCGGGCCTCGGTGAGGTCCGTCCTCATGGCCAGCTGCTCCCGCGCGTACACGTCGGGGTAGTGGGTCTTCTGGAAGACCTTCTCCAGCTCCTCCAGCTGGTAGCTAGTGAAGGTGGTCCGGTTCCTCCGCTTCTTGCCCTTGTTGCTCTCCGAGTCGGCCTTCTCCAGGGGGCTCGGCAGGTCGGCGCTCGCCCGCTCCTGGGCTCCCTTTGCCCCAGCCTCCTTCACACTGAGGTAGCTGTCCATGCCCACGGGGTCGGAGTCAGGTGGCAGCTCTGGTTCACCCAGGGAGCTCTCTTTGGCTGAAAAGGGAAGGAAACAAGATCAGAAACCAATGGACAAACCCAGCAAGAGAGAAGGGGAGGCTGGAGGAGCCCATCCTGTCTCTCCCCAGAGGAGCCTCGAATATGAGATCAGGAGACTCAATTTCTATCCAGGTTAGCGTCAACATGCTGTGTGACCTCGGGTAAGTCCCTTTCCCTCTCTGAGTAGCTTTGGCATCATCTTTGAAAGGATCCCTTCTAAGACCAGTAACATGTGAACTGGCCTGGCCAATCTGTGATCCTAACCCTGCCCCAGGAAAGCTAAGCTCCTACCCCACAGCAACAACGTTCACTTGTCAAGAGCTCTTTCAGAATCTACCCAGTGACCTCCTAACCCAGATCCCAGGGCTCAGGGGACTCAAAGAGGCCAGAGTAGAGGCAGAGTCTGGTCCCAGGAGTCAGTGTTCTGAAATTCCAGTGCTGAGGACCACACCCCTTGCCCCCTGCTCCCCCCCCCCACCCCATCCTCCACACAGTTCCCTGACACTGCCCACTGAGGTCCTTCCTCCCTTGGGGGTTGGAACGATTGGGCTTGGGCCAGGTTTCCCACCACCCGCCATGACTAGCTGCCCGCCATCTACGGGCGCTGTCAGGCCCTTGTCTCCCGGATGTCCACATGCAGGCCCCCCACCTCCCTCAGAGGGGTGATCCACACATTCACAGCTCACTGCTGGGCACTGCTGACAGAATGCAGCACACACCTAGTGGCTCAGAGCATAGGTGTGGAGGGTGACAAGGTGGAGGCCAAGCTTGGCCCCATCCAGATTGCCCAGCTGGGGCCTGGCAGGGGAGGGTTCCCCCGCTCTGCACTTCAGATAGGTTCCCTAACCCCCAAGAGCCTCAGTTTTCCCCTCTATAAGTGAAGGTGAGCCATGTGCTGGTGCCTCATGCCTGCAGCCCTAGCTCCTTAGGAGGCAGAAAGCAGGAGGATCATGGCTCAAGGCCAGCCCAGGCAGAAAAGTTCATGAGACCTTATTTCAAACACAACAAACAAATAAAAGGACAGAATGAAACTGGGCACTGATGGCTCATGTCTATAATTGTAGATATTCAAGAGGCAAGAGGCAGAGACCTGAGAATTGTGGGCCAAAGCCAACCTAGGCAGACAAATCTAGGGACTCATGGCTAATTGACCAGCAAAAAGCTGGAAGTAAATGTGTGGCTTAAGTGATAGAGTGTCAGCCTTGGGTGAATAAGCTCAATGAAAGTATCAGGCTCAGAGTTCAAGCCCCAGCACCAGCACGAAAAAGAGACAGAGAGAGAGAGATGATGATGAAGGAGGGAAGGAAGGAAGGAAGGAAGGAAGGAAGGGAGGGAGGGAAGGAAGAAAGGAAGGAAGGAAGAAAGGAAGGAAAGAAGGGAAGGAAGGAAGCAAAAGGCAGAACTGGAGCTGTGGCTCAAGTGGCAGAACTGGAGCTATGGCTTAAGTAACAGAATGCCAGCCAAGCATGCACAAGCCCCGAGTTCAAACCCTAGTAACCACACACACACACACACACACACACACACACACACACACACACACACACACACAGACCCCTGCTGTATTTGCTCACCACACACACACACACACACACACACACACACACAGACCCCTGCTGTATTTGCTCACCACACACACACACACACACACACACACACACACACACACAGACCCTTGCTCACAGGGAGTTGTGAGAATGCAAAGGCTGGCGTGTGTGGTGCTGGCTGTGCTGGCTGTGCTGGCTGTGCTGGCTGTGCTGGCTTGACTGGTTATTGGCTCTCATTTCTGACCTGGCTTGGGAAGCCCATGAGCTCCGTCAGCACTGCAGGACCCTGACATAGGACCAGACCTCCAAGAGTGAGAAGAAGTGTGGAAGGATGTGTCTGGGCGTGCAGGACAGACCCCAATTGGAGGTGTGCAGAGGGGGTGCAAGCCCCCTTGCCTGTGAGGCCCGGCAGAGCAGGAGAATGGATGCATGCAGTTAATGAGAAGTGTGGGAGCAGTCCACAAAACCCTTCATGGGCATAAGCTTCCTCGTCACAAGTCCACGTTGAGGTACCAGAGTTGACCACTCTGAACCCGGTCTCTGCTGCAAAACCATCCAAGTAGCAGATGTTAAGAACCACCATAATCAGGGAAAGGCCAAGATCTGAGGATGAGGGAGGAAAGGCAGAGTGTGGCAGGCAAGTCTGTAAGTCTCTTATCTCCAATTAAAAAGCCAGAAATGGAGCTCTGGCTCAGGTGGTAGAACATCAGCCTTGAGCAAAAAAAGCCATAGGACAGTCCTGAGTTCAAGCCCCAGGCACAACACCAAAAACAAAACAAAACAAATACGAAGTCACAATGATGTTCCTGCCCGGGTCTTTAACTCTGTCTAGATCCTAGGGCCAAGGCTCAGGATCCCTCTTGTCCCGGCTGTGTACCTCATCGAAGCTGGGAGGGATATCTCGCTTCTGGCATTGCCCCTCCTTCTCCAAGGCACTGAAGAAAGGCGTGAGGTGGGCACCCAGAGTCACCTCGGATGGACTTGTAAGAGCTGTGCCCGGCGGCCATGCCCAGTGCAGAGGACTGGTGCACGGGTCCAAAGACATCACAAATGACCCCGCCGTGACCAGGGGCACGGAGGGCCTCCCCTGCACCGACAGCATGGTGCACACTGTGGCTGCCAGCTGGGCTGAGGGCCTTCAGCAAAGATATGCATCTTCCTGGCACACACATAAGTTTTATGTTTGGGGATTTTTTTTTTAAGGAAAGAAATCCCACCCAGTTCACCAAAAATAAACATCTCCATTGAGCAACTTCCTAGCAGCCAGGCCAAGAGGAGATGCCCCCTTCCCTCCCCCCACCTCTGCCTGATATAGCTCAGCTCCCCCAACCCATCTTATACCCTATGGAGCCCAGCAGGGGCCTCTGAATGAAGTCTAGGATTGGGACCACCCTACAGCAACAAGGGCCAACTGGGTAAGAGCAGCTCCAGGTTATAAAGTCTACGGGTTGGCTGGGAATGTGGCTTAGTGGTGGAGCGCTTGCCTAGCATGCAGGAAGCCCTGGGTTTGGTTCCTCAGTACAACACAAACAGAAAAAAGCCAGAAGTGGTGCTGTGGTTCAAGTGGTGGAGTGCTAGCCTTGAGTAAAAGAAGCTCAGGGACAGTGCCCAGGCCCTGAGTTCAAGCCCCAGGACTGGCCCCCACCCTCAAAAAAGTCTTTAGACTTAGGGAGTGACCCAAATGTATAGTTTTAATGGGGGGTGGGGAGGGGAGGGTGGAGGAAGGGAGGGGAGAAACTGAGGCTAGCAAGGAAAAAAAAAAAAAATATATATATATATATACAGTGGCTCTTGCCTCTAATCCTAACTACTAGGTCTAAAGGATCACAGTTTGAAGCCAGCTCTAGCAGAAAAGTCTTCAAGACTCTATCTCCATTTAACCAGCTAAAAGAAGCGCTGGAGGTGTGACTCAAATGATAGAGTGCCAACCAAGTGAGTGAGGCCCTGAGTTCAAACTTGAGTATTAGGGGGAAAATAAAAGAATTCAGGGACCTCACAGACCCAGGAATCCTGGGTGCTGGGAGAAGACAGCCCCGGAATACATGTGGCAAGACACAGCCCCAAGAAGCCTCCATGGAGCTGGCAGAGAGTCCAGGCTTCCATGGGGAGGGGAGAGTCTACTGCTGCCCACCTCCTACCACCCACTAAGTCCAAGTAGGAGAAACAAGGAAGTGGCAGGGTGTGTGCCAAGACCACCAGCCTGAGAGGTGGGGACCTGTACCTAGTCTCTGGTCTGTGACTTCCGACAACACGCGTCACCAATGAGGGTCTTATCTGAGTGGGGGAGAGGGACACGCAGGTCCCATCTGGAGAGCAAGGCTGGCTGACATTGCCTCGGCCTGTGGGGCACCCCCCACTTGGCCAGGAGTGGGGTGTCCCAGCAGATGTGAAAAGGGGTATGAGGGCAGATATACTGGCATTGTGGGTGGCAGGAAGTTGAGGAAACTCCTGCTTCTGACTCCCAGACGAAGACAGAAGAAATCCTTCTAATGCCACTCTTGATTATTGGCTGTCTCACTCTAACTTCTGATGCTGGGTCTCTCTTTTAGACCACAAAGGAAAATTCCTCTGAGTTCTGTGCCCCCCCCCCCCACCCCTTAACTATTAGAATGAGGAGCAGTGGGCCTGGCTGGTGCTAAGTTCTAGATCCTAACCTGGTCACCGGCTGTAAGCTCTGTCCACCAGCAGCATCTCAACAGAGTGTTCTCCTCCAGCCTTGGGGGAGAGGGCAGGGCTCTGGTCCCCAGGAGCTGGGTCATTTGGCCCTCAGACCCAGCCCATATCTGCCTCCTATGTGTCTGGGCCTTGGTCCCTGGTGTAGAACTCCAGGGACTCTTTCCAGCACAGGCCAGGGGACAGTTACTCCTTCTTGCCTTCTGCTACCTGCCTGGTTCAAAGGTCACAATTCCCACTGCTGTTCATCAGGTGGCATCCAAACACATGGGGCCTGATGGACTCAAGTTTGTGACAGGGGGTGGGTGGCAGGCTGGCCTGGCAAAGCCAGCCCACTATTCTCCAATTAGATGGTCCAGAAGGGTGAGCCAGATCACCAGCCTGGGCGAGCTTGAGTGTTCATCAGAATCCAATTCACCTGATGATGCCACCTCAACCAACTGGCTCCTTTAAACACAGAGCCTGAGACGGGGCCAGATTTGCTCCTAAGGCAGAATGCACAACCCCCACCTCTGGCTTCCTGTCTTCACTGTCCCTCATTTCCAGCTGACCTCTAGGTTCAAGCAGGTATTAGCTGCCCCAGCCAGGAAGCTCTCTAGGATGCAAGAACCTTTGCCCTCGGCTCATCTCTCCACTGATGGCTCATGTTAGCAGACTAGTTCAAATCAAGACCCCACTGTCCAGCTCCTGCTGATGTCACTTGCTCAAGGATGGTCCCTTCTCAGCACAGGGCGGGCCAGGCCACAGGGCATCTGTGAGAAGTGACAAGAAGATAAATCATTTTGTACCTCTCTCTGCACCTACTGTGTGCAAGGACCCTGTTGGACTCATATAGAAAACATCTGTTGAGCAAATGAGGGAACCAGTGATGAGAAAGTGGATGAATTAGAAAGAGATGTACAAAAACAAATGCAAATCAGGTGCCCATGCCTATAATCCTAGCTACTCAGGAGGCAGAGATCTGAGGGTCTGAGTTCAAAGCTAGCCTCAGCAGGAAAGTCTCCAAGTGAACCACCCAAAAAGCTGGAAGTGGAGGTGAAACTCAAGTGGTAGAGCATCAGCCTTGATAGAGAAAGCTAAGAGAGAGCTCAAGTCCCTGAGTTCAAGTCCTACAACTAGGAGGGGAAAAAAAAAGAGCAAGCCACCATTTGAAGCTGCTGTGTGATGTGGCAGGTGATTGAGGGGCAGGCATCTCCTTGCAGTGATTGGGTAGGAAATGAGGAAGGAAAGAGGGAGGGAGGGGAAAACAGACTTGGGACCCAAGAGGTGGGGGGAGAACCAACATGAATAAGGCTGTTCCTGCGGGCACACACACACACACACACACACACACACACACACACACACACACACACACACACACACACACATTCTGTGGGAGAGGAGAGGTCACTGAGGGCCCCAGCTTGCTGGGATGTTGGGACCCTACTTCAGATCCAGCACACATACCCTGCCCCTGCCAACACTGGAGTAGGCTGAGCAATAAAACAGCCCAGTTGGGGTCAGGCCTTCATCTATGGGACTGCTTCTGCCTGGTCCACGCAGGGCTCCAGACTGGCTCAAGGCTCCGCCCCTCACAGAGTGGGGAGGGGCCTGGGAGGTTTTGTCCATGGGCCAAGGCAGAACAATGTATCCCAATGCATCCCTATTCTGGGATTAACCAGAAACGTTAAGTCATGCACACAAGAGAAAGTGAGGAACAGAGACCACCCCACCAGCACTGATCCCCCTCGGAGATGCAATCCTGAAGGGTCTTGGCGAGATCCAAGGCTGGTATTGAAGCAGGTGGAAAGCATTTGGTCCAAGGTGATCATGTTCAACAGGATACAGAGGCAGGGCCTCACACCTCTCCCAGTACCCTTCCAGGAAACCTTTCTTCCCATGCCCACAGCCCTGGAGGGGTGGGGTTTCAGCCTGAGCTCAGGAAATTCAAGAAATGGGAATCCTGGCCTTGTTCCCTTTTGCCTCCAGCTTCGTGTGCGTGGTCAACCTAATGACCTCACCTCACTCTGTAGTAACAATTTTTTTTTTTAATCAAAGAGATTTCCAAAAGGTGACCATGACTTCTTTCTTTTGCTGTGATGTAGAGAGAAGGCACTTCTGGAACCCTTGTGGGAAGGGTGCTGGGAGCCTCTTTGTGGGAACTCCTCTGTGTGTGGGGGGGGTGGAAGAGGCGCCAGGGTCCCACACACCAGGCAGCAGTTGGGGAGGCGTGAAGAAACCGCATGGCTGCCTTCAGAAAGCTTTGTGAGCACGCATACCGGCACCTGAGGGGCTCGTGTGTGCCCATGGGCACAGACAGGTACACTTGTGTGTGGCTGTGGATCTGGGCAGGCATGACCCAGCCCACACACATTGATATAGCCGTGTGTGTGTATGTGTATGCATACACACACATGCACACACACAGTGCAGATGGAGCGTTTGGTACGGGGGCCTGGGTAATTTTCTCCTCCATGGTTTTGATTATATCTATTTTCCCTGCAAACATCTGCTTTGCCGGGCTCCTCCACTCACTCTGTTCCCCGGGTGAGCCGGCCCCACACACACCCTGTGGCGGAGTGCACAGCACACCGATGTAATCTCCTTAAACAAAACAGGCCAGCACGAGGCCCTTTTGTGCTATTTAAAGGGCACTGACTAAACCCACCGCTGTCCAAACAGATGTGGGGCGGGGGCAAGGGGAGCGGTGGCTAAAGGTCAGCCATTGATCGGTCCCCTGCACCCTGGGGCTCTGTGCAGACCTCAGATTTGGACATCTGTGTTTTACCTTCAGGCTCAGTAAATAAATGCTAAGGGCCAGTCGTAGCTGGGTGACATTTTGGTAGGGGCTGGGGAGCACATCTGCCGCCCCATCCCGCGGGCTGCCCGTCTGCCGAGGGCAGCCAGAGGCGGGGCGCCACGCTCTGGCCAGCTGCTCAGAAGATGGCACAGGCGCCCACTTCCAACAGCCACCAGCCAAGCGAGAAATGTCTCGAAGCAGAAAAGGTGGAGACAGCACAAGGACCCCGGGAGGAATATGGTGAAATCTGAGTAGAGTTTGGTCAATAGTAATATAAAAGGAAGAAGAGGAGGAGGAGGAGGAGGAGGAGGAGGCAGAAGACGAAGAGGAAGAGGAAGAAGAAGAAGAAGGAGAAGAAGAAGGAGGAGGAGGAGGAGGAAGAGGAGGAGGAGGAGGAGGAGGAGGAGGAGGAGGAGGAGGAGGAGGAGGAGGAGGAGGAGGAGGAGGAGGAGGAGGAGGAGGAGGAGGAGGAGGAGAAGAAGAAGAAGAAGAAGAAGAAGAAGAAGAAGAAGAAGAAGAAGGCAACGAAGAAGAAGAAGAAGAGGAGGAGGAGGAGGCTATCTGGCCCAACATTTCACCAAATAAGCATGCAAACACGCCACCCCACCGTGGAAGCGCAAATTAAGTGCACAGTTAGATTTTTACTCCGTGGTCATGGCAGAAAACAAGAGAACTGGGGCTGGGAATGTGGCTCAGTGGTAGAGCGCTTGCCTTGCATGCATGAGGCCCTGGGTTCGATTCCTCAGCACCACATAAGCAGAAAAAGCTGGAAGTGGTGCTATGGCTCAAATGGTAGAGCACTAGCCTTGAGCTGAAGAGCTGAGGGACAGCGCCCAGGCACAGAGTTCAGGCACCATGACTGGCAAAAAAAAAGAAAAAAAAAAGAAAACAAGAGAACTGAACGCTGCTGACAGCTAGGACTTCTAGGTCCTATAAAAGTACCTTGAACTTGCCTGCGGCCTAGCACTACCCTCACCTCCTCTGGCCTCCGCCTCACTCACTCTTCCACTTGGCACTTTTGGAAGGTGGAGGAATCTTTAAAAGCTGGGGTCAGCTGGACACCGGTGGCTTATGCCTATAAGCCTACCTACTCAGGAGGCTGAGATCTGAGGACCATGGTTCAAAGCCAGTCCCAGCAGGAAAGTCTGTGAGACTCTCATCTCCAATGAACGACCAGAAAACTGGAAGTAGTGCTGTGGCTCAAAGTGGTAGAGCACTAGCCTTGAGCAAAAAAGCTCAGGGAGAGTACCCAGGCCCACAGTTCAAGCTCCATAATAGATGGGGGGAAAAAAAGCTGGGATCTGGGGAGGTCTTGGGTCACTGGCCCTGGAAGGAGACTATGGGATATTAGGCTCTCTCTTTCAGGTGAGAGGGTCCACTGTTTCGCACTCACACTGTAATGGGCTCACTTACTACAGACCTGAAGCAACACAGCTAGTGACCATGGACTGAAACCTCTGAAAGTGAAAGCCAGAGTAAACCTTCCTCTCCTCTTTTAAGTTAGCGGCCTCAGGTGTTTTGTTACAGTAACAGAAAGCTAACACAGCAAGTATGTGTTAACAGCTGAGTGGATAAGTAAGCTACGGAGCACCCACGCGGTAGAACACTACAAGGACTTGGAGGAATGGCAGAGGCAGCCCTGTGATTGGTGAGAGAACCGGGCTCAAAATGTACAGACTGTGCAGTTCCATTTGCTGCCATATGACATTCCTGGAAATACAGAACTACAGGCTCAGAGAAGAGCTGGCTCGCGGGCTGGTGGTGGGAGGGGTTAGGGGTAGGGAGATCTATCTACTGAAAAGTCCCACTGGTGTGGTGAAACTCTTCCAAAATAACAGTCTTCTTGCTAGGCAGTCCTGGGGACTGAACTCAGCACTTTATCCTTGCTAGGAAGGTGTTCTACCACTTGAGTTGAGCCATGTTCCAACAGTTTTTGCTTTAGTTTGCTTTTAGATTAAGTCTTATTGTTGTGCCTAGGCTGGCATCAGACTGCCATTCTCCTACCTCTGCATCCCAAGTAGCTGGGTTCACAGGCATGTGTCACTATAGACCTATAGACGGTATTCTGTATGCTGATTGTAATGGTGAGTATAGGCTTTATTTTTACAGCATATTATTTTACAATGTTAAAAGTGTAACTAAGGAGAACATACAAAATTTATTCAAATAATGCTGGGTGCTGGTAGGTCATGCCTGTAATCCTAGCTACTCAAGGGAGAGGTCTGAACACTGCCATTTGAAACAAGTCCCAATAAATCATCTGTGAGACTCTTTAAATCTAATTAACCAGCAAAAAGCCAGACACAAAGAGTGACTCAAGGGGTGGATACCACTCTGGATTGAAAAAGCCAAGTAAGAGTACAAGACTCTGAGTTCAAGTCCCAGAACTCTCCCCCCCCCCCCCCCACACACACAATTATTCAAATATATGCCTTGACCTGGAAATTCCACTTATAAGGATTTATCCAAAAGAAATAATTAACAATGAGCCTAAAGAATGAAGAAAGTTCACTATAGTATTCAGTCTAAAATTAATGAAAATACACAAAAACAAAGGGCTGGTTAAATAAAGGATGCTATCTCTGTAAATGGAAGACCCTTCCTATGTTCTTGATTCCATACACTGTTTCTTGTTGGCACTTGATATGAAGGATTTATTATGCATTTATCTGGTTCCTTTCATTTGCTTGTTTACGTATCATCTTTCCCTCTCTCCTTACATAATGCAGGAAGCAATGTCTGGATATTTTTGCTTTTGTCTGCTGCCCAAACAAAAGCAAAATCTCTTCGGAAAGTGCTCAATAAACAGATAGTGAATAAGTGAACAAAATTCACAGTATAGAACAGCATTTTAACGCATGGAAAGACTCTCATCATTTATTAAGAAAATCTCATCTGGATAAGGAAGCATAGAGTGTGAGGTTTTCCAGAAGTAGGAACAGGGGTGTACAGGTTAACTTTGTTCATTCTTATTTGTCAATCCTGGGGCTTTGAATTCAGGGCATGGACACTGCCCCGAGCTTCATTTGCTCAAGACTGGCATTCTACCACTTGAGCCACAGCTCCATTTCCAGCATTTTTGGTGCTTAATTGGAGATGAGAGTCTCACAAACTTTCCTGCCTGGCCTGACTTCAAACCGAGATCCTCAGATCTCAGCCTGAGTAGCGAGGATTATAGGCGTTAGCCGCCAGTGCCCAGCTTTTGTTTTGTTTTTGTGAGTGTGAATTTTCTATTTGTTCTCCTGGAAACAGGTTAAACTATTATGGGAACGCAGTCATTAGACTCCTGATGGGGGCTGTGTGATAGGGGGCTGTCTTCAGGCTCACCACCCTTAAGTAGAAGCAGAGGTACTTTTAAGACAGAGCCCTCTGCACATGCCAGAACCCTCTGTGAAGACTCCCACTGCTCCCCCAGTCCTCAATAGGGTGGCCAAAGATGACATAGGAACCCCGTTTCGTTTTTTGAGTTGGTTATGGGGCTTGAACTCAGGGTTTAGGCTCTGTCCCTGAACTCATTTTACTCAAGGCTAGTGCTCTACCACCTTGAGCCACAGTGTCACTTCTGGTTTTCTGGTGGTTAATTGGAGATAAAGAATCTCATGGACTTTCCTTTCTGGGTTGGCTTTGAACTGTGATCCTCAGATCTTAGTCTCCCCAGCTAGGATTACAGGCATGAGCCACTGGTGCCCCGGCAGTAACACTTTCAATCTAAGAACATCCCAAATACTTACATTAAAAAGTATTTAAGTACTTATATAAAAATATGTATTTAACATTCAAATTTTAACAGTGTCCTAGTTATGTTGTTTGTTTGCTTTGTGCTAAATCTGCTAACCCTACAAATCAGGTTTAATGTGTCTTCAGGGTCTTGTAGGCCAGATGGTCCCCTCCTGTCCCACAGACCTGAACCTCCCCATGTCCCCCCACCATGGCCCTTCTCCCACAATGCCCTGTGCAAGTGGCAGCTATCTCTCCCTAACTGCTATGTCTGTCTGTCCCTCATCCATGTGACTAACAAGGACTAGCTGCTGTCTTTCTCCCTTTCTCTGTACCTTCTGCAGCTCTCCCCACCCTATGTCCTCTATGAACTAATTTTTTTAAGAATCATGATAAGAGAAAGAATCTATAAACACACACATACACGCACACACCTGGAACATGTGTTTTGTAAAATTTGTTCTTGTTATCTGTACTAGGGCTTGAACTCAAGGTCTCATACTCTGGCTTTTTCTACTGGTAAGCTGATGCTCTACCTCTTGAGCCATAGCTCTACTTGGGCTTCTATGCTGGTTAATTGGAGACAAGAGTCTTATGGACTTTTCCTGCTTAAGCTGGCTTCGAACCTTGCTCCTCAGATCTCAGCCTTCTGAGTAGCTAGGATTACAGGCATGAGCCACTGGCACCTGGCTCAGTTTTGTACAGTTTTTGAATCTAGAGCCATATTCTATACTTCTTTTTGCACTACATGAACTCCCACCACAGTGAGAAATTCTTTCATTCTTGAATCAGTTCCTCTTCTGCTAGGCACGTGGGTCTGTGATTATGTGAAGTCCTAACGGTGCTGATGAACACCCTACACTTCCATCTCTATTCATGCACAGCGATCACCTTGGAGATGCCAAGAACTAGAAATGCAGCGTTATACCCTATGCACATCTCCAGGCTTCTGATAAACCCAGCCAGACTGCCTTCCCCAAACAAGCCCCTGACCTCAGCCATGGGGCCTCTCACCTCACAGCTGATCCTGGTCATTACAGAGCTTTTTGAAAAATCTTTGCTGCTGTATTAGGTGAATGTGATGCCTTACCTGAATCCTTTAATGTTTTTATATTTCTTCTGCCATAAAGGGCCCTCCTAGGATTCCAAGGTTTGGCCAGTGATAGTTACTATGCTTCCCCTTGGACCTCCACGCCTGGCCTGATCACACTCACTTTCCTGCTTTAAGATCCCTCACTCCCACCTGAGCAGTTGAGTTTCCTGAGCTGGGTCTTGGACCTGGGGTGCACTCCTGGGATTAGTGCACATTAGCATGTGTATCCCACTGGGAGGACACACTCCTGGGGTCCTTCTGCCTTTGGCAGGACTGAGAGAGCTCTGCATGCCCTGCTAAGGATGCCAAGACCCCTACAGGAGAGGCTCCAGGCCCTAGCCCTGGCTCCCACCCAGGAGGGGTCTGGTCCTCACCACACACTGTCTATGTGCGGCAGCGGCTGCTTGGAGATAGGAGAGAACTTGTTACTAGAGGCCCATAGGGCAGGACATGAAAGACCAAGGGGGCACTGTGCCTGCTCAGGTGGCCTCAGACTAAGCTCTTGGTTGCTATTTCTTCAGTTCTGCATGAATCCCTGCCATGGAAGTATAGGAATGAGGATCAAAAAGTGGTTGTGGAGGGACATAGCAGCCTCTCTCAGAGGGCTGGTCCTCCATCCTGCCTCAAGGTTCTAAGGCCCAACTCCTATAGGCCAAAACCAAGGCTGCAGTTGCACATACTGGCCACCAGGAGGCAATGCAGTTTTAATAAAGGATTTCTGGGAGGAGGTGGTACCCCAGGGCCCCCATTCCCAGAGGAGATTTCTAGAAGTTGAGGCCCCACTAGGAATGATTAGCCATTCAGATAGTTATTCTGGACCTAGGGAGGGGTGAGGAGGTCCCTGTCCTCTGTGGGACTCTCCTACTTCCAAGTAAGTTCTCACTCCTGGCTCATTTTCACTCCTCAAAATTCCCACAGCGTGGCCCTTCTTAGCACCCTCCTTCCACAGGTGGATAAACCAGGCTCTACAAGGGACTATATAATGTCACTAACCATTCTCTGAAGTTGCTTTCCTTCCTGGAAATATGGGGCCTCTAGCTACAGTGGCACACAGTAGGTGCTTAGGAAACTTGCCGATGACTGCCCTGTGATTTGCAGCCCCTTCCCCTATGGTTGGTCCCATCTACCATCACTAGCCTGGATTCTTCCTGGGGCTGACTTTGAACAGAGGCAGCCCCTCCTCCAGTACCCTACCACAGATACATCCTCTCTGGGTTCTTTCCACAAGAGGGGAGAGATTTCCCCCTGGTCCAGATAATGGAAGGAACTAACACAGAGCCTCCCAGATAACCAGAAACAGTGCTTCACCCTCCACAAGGTTTCTGTGGTGCAGTCGTCATGGTTACCATCCCTTTACAGACACCATGTGAAACACCCTGTTTTTACAGCCTCAGCAACTCTGGTCAAAGGAGGTAAAAGAACTTGTCTAAGAACACACAGATAGTAGAAGACAATTGCTAAGATTTGAACCCTGGCCGAGGGTACTTCCCCTGGGGACCCCAAGCACCGGCATGTGGACCATGTCTCGTTACATTGTCTGTAACTTGCAGACTACGATCTTTCGGCCCTCCAGTAATAGTGTGTCTCTCTGTGTGGCCACACTTCTTGGCATATGCATTTTATCTGTGTGGCTAGACATCCGGAGAGACCGAGGACAACACACACCAACGACTCAGCGCCGCCAGACTCGGATTTCTCAGCACTCCTAACTTTTAGCTAGATCTGAAATTCTTTCACAATGGAAAGGCTGCAAAGAACCAACTTGTAGAATCAGGGCCTTGTCTGAGACACCTGGGGAGCAGCGTAGCCCGCATCATCAGCCCATGAGGGCTGGTGGCAGTGTGGCCCACAGCCTCACTGCCTCTGGCCTCCCCATTTAGCCTCCACATGTGATTTGTGAGCCAGGACCGAGCTGTTAGAGGAGCTGAAACGTGAAAAATGAATTTTTTTAATTTTTAAAATTTGAGTCTGTTATTTTAATTTTCCTACAAGCCGTCTCAGTAAGAAAGGTTTCCTTGTATCAGAACAAGTGGTTGTAGGAAAACCAACAAACAAACAAACAAAAACTCATACTTGGAGCCTCCGTCTTGCTTCCACCCCTGTGATGACTGCACTCTGTCCCGGCCCAGGGCCCTCAGCATGTTGTGCTGGGACACGTCTTTCTTAGTCTCTCCCCAGCCTGGGACTCATATCATTTATTTATTCCTGGGCACCTCCTCAGGGAGGGGACAGACAGGTCACACAGTCAAGGGGCAAGAGCACTGGGTCCCACCAGCACACAGCAGGACCTGCAGGAAAGAGTAGTAACTGCTTCCGGGGCAAAAGGTCAGGGGACTCTGGAACCGAGGACTGAAAACCAATGAAGGCTTGGCATGTGGGTGCATTTTATGGTAAAAATAACACATCATCCCAGCCCAGCCCAGCCCAGCCACGGATTGTGTGGGTCCAAGTGAGAAGCTGGGGTCTGGGGGTGGTGGGTGAGGGGCGTCCCTCCAACCAGCGTGACCCAACAACAGCGTGGTCCCCTGCAGCTGTGAGGTCCCACCCACGCATCCATCATCTTACTTGTCCCTCCCCAGAATCCAATTTTACAGATGAAAACCCTGAGGCCTAGAGGGGTTTCTTAACTTCTGAGGATCACACAGCTGGGAGGGACCAAGCTGGTATTCACAAGAAGGCCCAGCCTCAAGTGGCTGGCAGGTTGGAAGTAGTGCTGTGTCCCCTACCCCCCACCCCTAGACTACTCTTGGCAGGAGCCCAGGCAAGCTTCACCTGCCCTGGGGATACAGTGGAGTCACAGGAGCAAGGCCTACCTCAGAGGACGCAGAGGCAGCCCTGCAATGTCGCTCGGGAGACCCCTGCTGCGAATGGAGCACTGGGAGATGATGACCTCTGGATGTGGACAGGTGGGAGGGTCTCACCTCCATCACGGATCCTGTCCACCCCTGTTAGCTGCTCTCCTCAGGAGACCCAGTTTTCCAGCCCCTCCACCCCCATCCAGGGTCTAACCCAGCTCCCCAAACCTCAGCTCTGTCTATTGCCTTGTGTCTTTCCCACTTCCAGCCCTGCGGTCCACCTCCCCTAACCTACGTGACCCCAGGCCCTTCCCCAGACATCTGTACTTGATCACCTATGTTTATGTTTCCCTTGGTGACAGGAAAAAAGCCCGTGTCCTCAACACCATGAAGGACACTACGATGCCACTTGGGGTCCGGGGCAGGTAATAGGGAGAAACTGAATTGTGCACAAAGTGAGCGAAGAGAAGGTGAGGTGTTTGGGGCAGGATGGGCCTACCCCCCGGCCCGGATCGTCCATTCAATCACTAAACCTGGGGTGCCAGCGACAAGCTGGCAAAGCACCAGGTAGCAGAAACACAAGGCCTTCCTGCCAAGTCTTACCTTGGGAGTGGGAGGGCAGGTACAGGGCAGGTGCACATAGCTGCAGAGGTGGTTGTGTCTGGTTAGGCAGCCCAGAAGCCTAGGCTCCCCTGCCACTCAGTGGCTCTGCCACCATTCTTGCAAAAATAGCCTCTGTGTGCCTCGCACAAAGCAAAGCTTTCCTATAAAGCAAAGCTGAGGACATTCGCATCCCAGATGGGTTGCAAGGTAAACACCCCTTCCTTCCTGCCCCCCCCCACTCGGACATGTTCATATGGCCAGGGTGGGGCTGCAGGGGCAGAGGCGCCGTGTGTCCCTCAGCCTGCAGCTGCCAACTCCATCCCAGCCTTCCCAGCTGCCTCCTCTTCAGCTCGAGTTTGCCCAGATCCAGCTGCCCACATGACATTTATGAACCATAAACTCTGAGCAAAGTGGCATCCAGGATTCCCATCCAGCCCGGGACCATTTCACATCTGTGTGACAAAGACTGTGAGGTGAATGCTTGGAACTGGTGTAAAAACTAGATGCTGAAGCCAGGCACCGGTGGCTCACGCCCGGAATCCAGCTACACAGGAGACTGAGATCTGAGGACTGTGCTTCAAAGCCAGCTTGGGCAGGAAAGTCTGTGAGACTCTTATCTCTAGTACACTACTCCAAAAAAGCCAGAAGTAGTGCTATGGCTTAAGGAGAGTATTAGCCTTTAGCACAGAGAAGCTCAGAGACAAAGCCCAGGTCCTGAGGTCAAGCCCCAGGACCAGAAAACAACCAGAACAACAACAAAAAACAAAAACAAAAACAGATCTAGATGCTGAATGTCCAGATGAATGTCTAGATGCTGTGTGTGTGTGCGCATACATGTGTGCATATGCACCCATGTGTATGCTGGGATCAGGGCTTAGCCTCAGTGCCCTGGAACTATCCTTTAGCTTTTGTGCTCAAAGTTGGTGCTTTACCAGCTCCATGTTCACTTTTAGTTTTTTGCTTGTTAAGTGGAGATAAGAGTTTCTCAGATTTGTCTGCCCAGGTTGGCTTCAAGCCATGATCCCCAGGTCTCAGCCTCCTGAGAACCTAGGATTATAGATGTGAGCCACCAGTACCTGGTTTCTGTTATAAATAAATATTAAATGTATATACATATACATACATATAAACATATACATATATACATATCTGTATCTATCTATAGATAAATATCTAGGTAGATAGAAACAGATATGGATCTATAGATAGATATCTATAGATAGATGGATGGATAGATAGATAGATAGACCAACAGACAGACAGACAGATATGGCTTTTTAAAGGACCAAGTGAGCACAGACTTGTAACCCTCCCCCCCAGCACTCAGGAGACTGAGGCAGGCAGATCCTAAGTTTGAGGCTGGCCTGGGTTATATAGTAGGACCCTGTGTCGAAACAACAACAAAAACCATCTTTACAGAGTAGACTCTTGATTTCCTCCACCATCAGACACTGTGCCTGACAAGGCCGCACCAGGCTCCCCGCACCCAGCACACACCTTCTTGCACCCACATCTGGTGCTTTCTTGCTGATAAGTGGTCATTCTAAGCTAGGGAACTAGTGGTAAACTGGGACGTTTGGCAGGAGAAACAGGAAATGGCGGGATCAGAGCGACGCTGCTGCTCCGCTCCTAATTACTCAGGCTGGCCAGCATGGAAAAGACCACTCAGTGTTTGCCTTCAAAGAAATCCCACATTTATAGCTATAAAATTGTAAATTATTCACATTCTCTGAGGGGTGTATAAAGCTTTATATGGAAGCTTTTGGCTAGCGGTTTTGCATAGATGGCTGGGATTTGGAATTGACAGGTACAAGTGTTTGGCCCATCATGTCTAGCAAATGTACACTGGAGCTTGGGTGTTGAATGCCCTCCCCCTTCCCCCAACCCAGCTCCCCCTCCTGCCAAACCCCCGTGTTAAAGGCTTGGTGCCCTAGGTGGGAGGTGGAGATGGGCCCACTGAGAAGTCCTTAGGCGTCAGAGCGCACCCCTGAAGGTGGATTTCCAGCCCCTTTCCCTTCTTCTCTTTGCTCCCAGGCTTAGGATGGAAGTGGCTCCGCTCTGCCATGTGCCCCCACCATGATGCACTGCCACCACCAGACCAAAGCAATGGACGCAGACAAAACAGAGTCAAAGTTTATAGAGAGCTTTTCTCTCTATAAACACATCACCTCAGGTATTTTGTTGCAACAATGGAAAGCTGACTAATACACTGCATAAATATCAATCATATTTCCTATTTCAAGATTCCTAATGAATGCATTGGTTGGAAATCATTCTCTCACTGACTCAGCTCACTAGACAACAAAGTCTTTAGAATGTATCATGTGGCCCAGCGCAATGACTCACACCTGTAATCCTACCTACTCAGGAGGCTGAGATTTGAAGATCACAGTTCAAAGCCAATCTGGGCAGGAAAGCCTATGAGACCGTTCTCTCCAATTAACCACACACACACACACACACACACACACACACACACACACACACACTGGAAGTGGAGCTGTGGCTCAAAGTGACAGAGCACTAGTCTCACGACCGACGACAAAGCAAAAAAACAAAAATTGTGACAAGAGAATGAATCTGAATCTGTGAGGCTGTATTTTGTGTAGATTCACACTAGGAACCTGTTCCTGAGGGTCTGACACCTGTGGATTCAGAAAAAGTAAAGGCTGGGTGTTTCTACCTGCCTCTGCTCAGATCATGATTCTTGCTCCCAATCGGCCTCAGGGTTAATGCTGAACAAGGAAGGGGCCCATTCAGCTCAGGGTGAGGGCTTGGTTGGCTTCTCTTCCCTCCTCCACGTTCTGGGTGGTGGGCAGGCCTATGTCCCCACATGGTTCAGGAGAGGGGAGAGAGTTGGAGTCTAAGCATCAGGATCAGATTCAGGGCGTGGTGGGAAAATGGTGTGGTCCATATGGCCACCTGCCCAGGAGCACCCCACTCCCCAGTTTGCACACGGTGTTGGAGTCACAATGCACAGGGTCAAGAGTTCATCCAGCAGCCCCCTGGGTAGAGATGTGATGGGGAAAAGAAAATTGCCCTTGACTCTAGCAGATCTGTGTACCAGTCACTGTCCCCTCTGAGCCTCTTCTGTTTTGTCTGTAATGCAGGTATTAATATCTTCAAGAGGTTGGAGTGGAAAATGTGACTCATAAAAGGATACCTCCTTAAGTGCCAGAGGGTAAACTGAGGCTCAGAGAGGGTCAAACTTTCCCCACTTTCCCTGAGCCTGGCTTCAGGTGCCTAACAGCTGCCAATGCAGATAAACACAATCTGACTCCCCACCCCCCCTCCCCAGCTCTTAGAGGCTTCGAACTCTGAACAGCCCAGAAAATACACACTCCGATGAGCAGGGAGAGAGCGATGCCCAGCTGCCGTGGTTCATGGAGACAGGGTGCAGCGCCCCAGGGAGCCGTGGATGTAGGGGTGGGAGCAGGCTGGGGGAGTCTTCTCACTCCTCCATCTCTCCTGCTCCCCGACCCCTCACAGGCAGCAAGTCCCTTGGGGACCCACACAGCACAATCCATACTTGTTAAAAGACATCATCAATTGCACAGAGGAGACTCAGTCATAAGACAGTCACTTTCCAATCTCTTATGCATCCAAGTCAACCAAACTGCCTGCCAGGGTCTCTGAGCAGCTGGACCAAGTCAGGATCCAGCCAGGATCTCAGTCAAACCTGACCAATAAGAACAGCCAACTTGATGGAGCATTCACTCTATCCTGGGACCTGTTCTAAGCTCTTTACCTGTCCTTGTTGAGTTAAACCCCAGCATATTCTGACAAGGTAGAGATTAGAACAGCGTTTTTCCTGTGGTATTCCTGTCCAGTCCCCAGACCCTCAGGCCCCGGTGGAGTGGCCAGGGCAGGGGGCAGGAACAGCAAGCGTCTCTTAGAGGAATCAAACAGAAATGTTTGGTGCATGGAGCCTGCAGAGTACTCAGCAGGCTTCTCTCCTGGGGATCCTCCCAGCCCCAATAGGAGAAGATTCAGGAATCCTTTTTTTTTTTTCTTGTTTATTGTTATTATAAAGGTAATGCACAGAGGGGTTACACTTATGTAAGTCAGATAGTGAGTACATTTCTTTTTGGACGTCACCCCTTCCCTCAGTCTCTCCCAATTTTTCCCTCCCATCCTCTCCCACAAGTTACAGAGTTCATTTTAACATAGTGTCTAGTGAGTACCATTGATGCATTTGTTTGCCCTTTGTTCCATTTCTGTGTTTCCCCTTACCCTCCCAAAGACAGATAAATAAACAAACAAGACCAAAAAAGCAAAACAAAAAAAATAGCAACAAAGAAAAAAGTCTTTTGTTTTCATTCCCTGGCATTCATTTCAATAAATATTATTTTATATGATCAGATGCACAAAGGCATTGTGACTCTGTGTTCCTCTCCTAAGTGTATCCTCCTTTGGTCTCGGAATCCTAGTGGTCCTGATGTGAATGGCCCTGAAATTGGGTGAGCACATGAGAATTTCTTCTAAAGGACTGGAGCCCATAGGATAGGACAGAGGGGAGTTAGGGACCCCGCCTCCTACCTAGAGGCTAAGTGGCGGTCTGGAGCTTGGGGCTATGGCTTGGCTTCCCATCCCTGTCACTCACTCTGGTTCCTGGAAAATCAATGTGCTCTTGAGTTGAATCCCTGTGGCTGGTCTATCTCAAGCCTGGAGGGAAGAAGATGGACAGGGTGACCCAGGAGTGGCCCCTGCGCTCTGTGATCTAGACTTCACATAAGAAGGCCATGCTGGAGACAGGCAGATGGACCAGTGCCACAGAAAAGAAGTCCCAGAAGGAAACTGTAAATATAGTCCATTGTTCTCAACAAGGGTCTCCAGACCACCCAGAGGAAAAGACAATGTTGTCCACACATGGTGCTGGGGAAACTGCAGGTCCACGTGTAGGGAGAAGAAGCCCGACCCTAAGCTTATGTCACACTCGAAACTTAACTCAAAATGGATCAAAGATCTAAACCCAGGAGCCCAAACGATGAAGCTGGGGGTGGGGGCAGGAAAAAACAAGGGGATCTTGCATTTTTGTTGTTGTTGGTCTTGGGGCCAACTCTGGGCCTGGGCGCTGTCCCTCAGCGCTTCAGCTCAAGGTTAGTGCTTTATCACTTGAGCCACAGCCCACTTCCCACTTTTTCTTCTTATGTGGTGCTGAGGAATTGAACCCGGGGCCTCATGCACTGAAGGCAAGCACTCTACCACTGAGCCACCTTCCCAACCCACAAGAGGATCTTTGTAACATTGGCATTACCAGTGATTTCTCTTGGCTGTTACACCAAGAGCAAAGC
Source organism: Dipodomys spectabilis (assembly GCF_019054845.1). Taxonomy (NCBI): domain Eukaryota; kingdom Metazoa; phylum Chordata; class Mammalia; order Rodentia; family Heteromyidae; genus Dipodomys; species Dipodomys spectabilis. Next base: position 852,357 of record NW_024871276.1, on the reverse strand, counting down.
AGCAGAGGAAAAATTGAGAAATAAAAATTTTAAATGTGTGTACATCCAAGGATACCAATTACAGGATGAGAGAACACAGGATATTTGACATAATGATATTGGCTTATGATTTTACTTATATGATATGTACGAATCAAATATCCAATAAGAGTTTATCATCCAAAATAGATAAAGAATTCCTAACTGGGCATGGATAAGCACACTTATAATCCCAGTATTTAGGAGGTTGATCCTGAGTTCAAGGTCAGCCTGAAAATATGTAGTCTAAGAAAATACCAGTCACTCATCAATCAGCCCACCAATTAATTAATCAAACAAACAAGACAGAATTGCTCAGGGCTGGACATATAGCCAAGGAAAAAAATGCTTGCCTAGCACATGCAAGGCCATGGGTTCCATCTCCAGCACTGGGGAGAAAAAGAATTCCTTCAGTTCAACAAAAAGACAAGTGACTAAAGTTAATAAAGGGCAAAAGTGTTGAACTCCAGAGAAGTTACACCATTGGCCCAGAAGAGACAGAAATGATGAGACACTAACGGATAAAATATTACACAATTCCACTTAAAAATGAAGTAGGAAAACTCACAGAGACAGAACGTAGAGCCAGGGGAGAGGCTGGGAGATGTCATCCCATAGGTACAGTTCATTTTGAATAATTAAAAAAAAAGTTCTGGACGCTGGTGGTTTATACCTGTAATTCTAGGCTGAGATCTGAAAACTATGGTTTTAATTCAGCCAGGCAGACAACTAACTAACTAACATCAAAAAACTGGTAGTAGAGGTGTGGCTCAAAGGGTAGGGTGCCAGTCTTAAGTGAAAAAAGCTCAAGGAGAGTGCCCAGGCCCTGAGTTCAAGCCCCATTACTGGCACACACACATACACGTTCTGTACATAGACAGAGGTGATGGTTGTGGGTGTTGTTGTGGGTTGTGGCTGTACTTGATGCTTCGGGACTATATACTTAAAATGGAATTTTATATTATGCATGTTTTACCACAATGCAATATTCACCCCTAATTAAAATGAAGTGTTTGAAGTTAGCAGCACAAGAACCCCCCCCCCCCCCCCCCGCAGCCTGGGTTTGCATCTGCTGTGCTCAGAGCATCTGTCTAGTGGCTCCCCAAGCCTGAACCTTTGGCAGAAAACAAGCCCCGCCCACCAGTCCTCGTGCCCATCCTCCTCAAGCCTCACCTTATAGCCTCCACCACGTCCCCAACGAATGCCACATGCTGGCTGTATGCATTTTTCCAACCTAAGGCTGTGGTTCATGCTATTTCCTGTCTGGAGGGCTATTTCCGGTTCCTTCAGCTGATGAACTTCCAGTCAGCCTCCAAGGCCCACTTCAGATGTCCTTACTCAGGAAGCCCCAGACCACTGGCACCGCACTAAGGATTCTCACCCAGCCCATGTGGCTTATTCCAGCGAGGGTGCCAGCACCACAGGGCAGGAATCAGCTTCATTAGGCCCTGCCTGCCAAGGACTGGGCCTGCAGGCCCTGCTGTGCAAAAAGACGCTTGTCTCAGAGCACTGCCCACAGCCATGCTGGTATCCAGCAAGCAAGGAGGGAGCCCTTCCATGGTTCTGCCCACACCATCCCCTAAAAGGGCTGGCTCCCACCCCTGAGTGCTGACACCCTCAAGTTTGGGTCTCATTGTGTCATGGGTCTCATCTGTCTACAGTTCCGTGTGTGTGTGTGTGTGTGTGTGTGTGTGTGTGTGTGTTTGTGTGTGTGTGTGTGTAAATCTCCATTTACAAATGAGGGGACTCTTGACTGAAAAGGTCAGAGAGTTGGCAAAGGCCAGAGTTCCTTAGTCCAAGGCAGCAGAACACCAGAGCCTGCATACCCGTGATGTATGTTCCTTGCATTGGATGTGCCAAATGGGGACATGATGCCTATTGCAAAAGTCCTGCAATGAGGCTCAGCTCCCTGATGCCCACAGGTTGTAGGTGCTGGGAGCTGGAGCCAGGGGTGTGGGAAGAGAGCCCAGGCTCTTGAACAGGCAACATAGCAGAGGTTAGGGTTGCATCCCAGCTGGCGCAGAGGGCTGCATCCCTTGAGTGTGTATGTGTCAGGGGAGGGGGGGTCAGTGTCTCAAGATCCTGGGGGGAGGGAAGGAAAGGTTGGGGTCCCAAAGGAGAACCACAGCAGTTCTCAGGTGGGAACGGGGGCCGAAGAAATGGAACTGTGTCAAGAAGGAGCAGGAACATTCTTCAGGCAAGGCATGAAGAGAAGTAGGGATGGGGAGGGTACCCACATGACTAGAGCTAGTTCTCCAGGGATGCAGTGGCCAGACACCAGGCCTATGCCATTGGAGGTAAAGCTAGATAAAAGCAGGTCAGAGGAAGGAGCTCCTCCAACTGCCAGAATCGGAAAATACTAAAGCTGGTTCAAAACAGGGCCAACTGAGAGCACCCTGCCCCCAGCCCCACAAGACTCCCAGAAGAGAAGAAAATCATTTTCTACCAGGGTGTAAGAGAATTGCATGCCAGATTGTCACCCCATGTTTCCAGTTGGAGGACAGAAGGGTGAAAAGATTTACAGGGCATCTAGAATGCTCACATCCCACATGATTCATTCATTCACTCCTCAGCAAGTGTTTACTGAGACTTACTACACATCCAGGGCTTGCTCTAGGTTCTGGAAACAATATGGAAGAAAATAGCATGTCATGCAGCTCTCATCGAGGTGTGGTACTGTTTCCAAATTGCTTGGTTCTCCAGATGCTGCACCCATATTGGCCAGTGGCGCATCCAGTAACCTCCCATGCCAGTCATAAGGACACTGTGCTAGGCCTGGCACCCTTGAAAAGGGTCCCCAGAGACCTGAGCTACAGAGTCACTCCTGTGCTTGTCTTTCCTGTCCCCTTGTGAGCTCCCTCCCCTGAAGGCCAAGGCCATGGAGGTACAGTTGTCCCAGCTCAGCACAGGAGGGGAGCCGCGCAAACGTGTCCATGTGGCCAAATGTGTGGGACGATGATACCTCAGGGAGGTTCCTACATCCTGAGGGACCCCCCAGGTCCCCCATCCCTACCCTGAAACCTGTCAGGAGATGGGAGTTCAGCTTAGAGGTAGAGCACTTGCCTAGCAAGCTAGGTCCTGGCACTGCAAAACAAATAAAACTTGCACTACCATCGTTTGCACTTTCCGGACACCTTCAGGAGGAGTGAGACCATCTTCTTATCCCCTTCACTTCCCTCATATGCAGGACAGGCTCAAAGAGTCCTCCCCCTAATCCCCACAAACCAAGCCGCTGAGTGGCACTGGAGAGGAATGCTAAAGGCCATGCCTATTTCAATGGAAAAACCAAGACTTGTACCCAGGGCTCCCGATCTTTAGAGAAATCTTGGGGAACCATAAATAAGTGAAATCAGCCATCTCAGGACCCTCCTGGGTGAAGGTGAACATCCTAGCTATCTCTTCTAACATGGGGTGACTCCCCACCATAACCCAGTGTGTCTGGAGGGACCAAGATGCCTGATACGACCAAGGCTCCCAGAATCAGATGGACAGTCATCTTGGAGAGGAAGAAGCTGGTCACATGGCCTTGGACAACCCCTGCCTGATGGATTTCAGGCCCTTAGGAAAGAAAGTCAAACCTAGGGATGTCACATGTAAGACAGGACCCCAAAAACCCACAGGGACTCTCCACATGCTCTCTGCTCCCCTTAAATCCCCTGGAGCTCATAGTGGGCTCTGCTCACTTCTCAGGAGACAGAAAAGGGACTGAAGGCTACAGCTGCCTTATTGGGTACTGCGTGGTGGGTTGCAGGGAGGAGACTGACTAGATTTTCCCAAACTCCTTCTGCTCCTGCTTTCTCATGGCCTAGCTGTGAGATTCAAAAGGCCTCAGGCCTTAGTTTGTTCATCCTTTAAATGGGCTTTAAGGTGTATATAAAGACTGTGTGAAGCTGGCTTTGCTCTCCTCTCATTCTCTTCTCTCTCTCTCTCTCTCTGTAAATATTGGGGCTTTTTCACTCAGGGCTGGTGCTCCACCACTTGAGCGATACTTCTGGCTTTTTGCTGGTTAATTGAACATAAGACTCTCACAGGCTCTTCTTTCTAGGCTGGCTTTGAACTGTGATGCGCAGATCTCCGTCTGAGTAGCTAGGATTATGGGCATAAGCCACCAGCACCCAATTAAGACTGGCTTCTCTTTTGCAACAAGCCACATAGGACATAAGGGACAATTCCAAGCTAGAAAGTAGGGGACAAGCCTCACTGCATTGCAGGTAGTCTGCATGGGGGGGGGGGGGGCTGCTGAAGACTGGCCACAGGGAGACTGAATCAGCCTTCCTGGAGAGTTGCAACCAGCTGGAAGACCCCAGGTATGAGAGATACACAGATGCCCTGGGGTACAACTCTGAGAGGCTCTGCTGAGAGGCATATTGAACCATATGTAGGGGGTCCCTTCAGATACATGCCTATAATGCAGGCGGCTCATATACTGGGGTACACAGATTGAAGTCCTGGGGAACACTTACATCCTTCACACAAATCAACACCTACAATCTTAACCTGTAATCCTTGGGCAGGGGTATGCTGACCTAGAGAGAATGCACAATTCATGCTCTTCTCTCTCACCTGCACACACAAACTCATAAATTGACGCTGATCTGACTCATTCATCCATCAGCCAAATATACTGGAATAGGCCCATAACTGCACTCAACCAGGCAGGAGGCAACTCTCCAAACAGCAACCCTTCCATCAGCTTCCTAGCCAAGGCAGCTCTATAATCTTCAAAGCTGATGCACTTAGCACAAGAAGTGTGTGCTCAGTTTATTCATCTAGGGGAGCCCCAGCCTATGAAGAGGTGCCAAATGAAGAAGGGGTTAGAAAAGGTACAAGGAAAGTGTGGGCAGGAGCATCTGGGAGCCCCCATGGACTTCACCCCCCACAAATGCTCCCAGGGAGCAAGGAATCACAGGATGCTCACACCTCTTTAAGCTTAAGCTGAGTCATAAGCCCAGAACCTGCATTCAAACCCACCTCCGGGACCGTCAGCCTTAGCTCTCTTGGGGCTGTAGCCCCTCTCCAAATCTCTTTCTGCTCCCAAGGACAGAAGCCTTTTCTGCCCAAGCTGATCGTAATTTCTTCCAGACAAAAATATGTGTGGGAACCGTGGAGAGAGGAAAATGAGGATGAAGGTGAGCCCAGACGGGGGTCAATGGAGACATCCCAAGAGGGCCTACACCCCACTTTCAAAGGACTTCTGCAAGGCAATGCAGGGAATTGAGAACAGCAGAAACTTGGATCTCGGCTCCCATTGTGCTCCCTGTACCCCAAACGCCGAGTTGTGGAGGCAGCCCAAACAGTTGCAGTTCCCAACCGGTCCACAGCCTGGAGATCTGGTTAGTCCTAGCCCTAGGAGCGTGCATGCGACTAGCAGTCCACTCGGAACAGGGTTGCACAGTCCAGTCCTGTGGACATAAATGGGGCCGACATCCATGCTCCATGCCCCCACCACCCCGTTCAGGATAGCAATCCCCTCCAAGAGAATTGCTTTACACATGTGCTCCCTCTGGGTGCCCAATGAGCAGGGCACAGCCAGCCGCACCTCACAGCCCCTTAGGGCACCGTCCATTTCATGGAGAGTTAGGTCACCTCTTAGTCTCATCTGGTATCTCCAAGTGACCCTCCCTTCTTGTCCAAAAGGGCACCCCAGTACCAGGTCCCAGTACCAGTGAGCTTGCTAGCTGCCTCTCAAGTCAGAAACCGAAAGCCTGACCCAGCCCAGCCACTTGGCTCCCAGGAACCTCTCTTTTGCCGGACTCTCTTCCTCTGAGCCTCAATTCCTTTACTATTTCTCCCTCTCCCCCTTGGTGCTGGTGAATGCTGGTGGGTTAAAGAGGGTCTTCACTAGGGTGGCAGGTGTGCCAGGTATAGGGTGAGGGAAAGTCTAGCGCAGACTTGAGGAGGCCCACAGCACTTTCCTGGACCCCGTGGATTTTTGTTAGCCTTTCTGAGGAGCCCCTTCCTGGCTGCTCAGGAGTTTCAGCCCTGGGGCTACCTGGCACCTCGGAAGCAGGTGACGGTGATGGGGTGGGCCGCTTGAAGAGAGGGTATCCCTCATAAACACAGCGGTACAGGCGCGCGGGGCTGCACCTCTGGGGCATAGTCGCCCGAGGTCAGATTCCCCCAGAAGAAATCACTGGTTCCAGCAGAGCCTGGGAGGGTTTGCTGGCCCGAGTGAAATTCCCCTTCCTCATGCCCATCCTCCCCCCACCCCCGGCCCCGGCCCAAAGGCCTGTGTGGAAGAAAGGCCTCTTCTTGCTTGTCTAATGGTACCCAACGCCCCGCCGGAGCAGCCGATGGCGCGTGGAGCCATTATAGCTTCCGCTCTGGATCTGCAGCTAGATCGAGAGGATCGAGCACTCCGGGTTCCCAGATCTAGCGGCTCTCCGAGCTCCCTTAGCAAGCAAGGCGCTAGAAGCGGACGGCGGCAGCGCGCACGTGGTCAGGTGGCGCCCAGCAAGGCGAGGTGGGCCGGGGACCGAGCGGCGCCCTCCCAGCCCCACCCAGACCGGGTCTGGGTCTGCGCCCAAGTTCGTGGGGCTTTCTGAGCAGGGGGGTCTTCGGGGCGAGCTCTGAGGCTGGTAGGGGGTTCTCGATCCCTTCAACTTTCCGCATCAGGCTTTCACCACCAATCCCGCCTAGATAGCTTCGGTTGGGAAGGATCGGGAAGCGCTGGGCAGCGCTGCTCAGGCTCGGCCTCCCGGCTACCGCATTCCACGCACGCGCCCGCAGAGCCTTCGGGGTTTGGGGCGGAGGGAAGCCGCCTCCTCTCTCGGCCTTCTGTCTTCAGATCTCAGGGGTTAGCAGGAGAACCCGAACCCGAACCCGGGTGCCGGCCCTGCGCACGGGCCGCACACCTTCTCCCCCCACCCCCGCCCCATCTCAGCCGCGGCCGCAGCTAAGGCCGCTCGCTCGCTCTCTCGGCTCTCTTCCCTCCCCTCTCCCCCCTTTTCCAATTTTAAGGCGATCTTCCCAAACGAGGCCGGGCGAAGCTTCCCCCATAAAGGAGAATGAAAGGTAACGTCCGCAAAAGGGCGCCCAGCGGGTCCACCCAACCGAAGCCCTTGGAGCACTTTGGCGAGGTTCTACTTAGGATGTGTAACTTACGTTCCACCCACAGAGCGTGTCATAATCTCTAGCTCGGGCTCCGAAGGCTCCGGGGGTCTCCACCTTCACCTCCACGTTCTTGGACTCTAGTGCGGGTTGTGACATGGGCTTAGAACCCACACCGCGCTCGCCGTCCGGAGTGGAAAGGCGCAAAACCCATCCCCGCACTCCGAAACGTTCCCTGAAAGCACCTTAAAACCATTTGCTATAAATATGTATATATATATATATATATACGTATATATATATATATATATATATATATCCCCAAGTTTCATGTCGATTTTTTAAAACAAATCTTGAACCAGCTTCTACTAGTGTAGGTTACACACGTTCCGAAAAATTCTTTCATTTGAGAGTTTTCTTTCCTCAATTACCTTTAATATGTAAATTAAAATAAAGAAGACTCTTGTAAGCCTGCTGATTGAAAATAATCTCCACTTTAAATCCAAGCCTTGGGCTGGGTTGTAGCTCAGTGGCAAAGCTCTTGCCTAGCAAGTGCAACGTCCAGGGTTCGATCCCCAGTACCAAAAAAGACAACAAAAATACAGTTAAAACAAAGACAAGCAATATTAGATAAATACGTAATGCCCAGTAAATCCAAGCCTTTATGTACTGATTGAAAATAATCTTGACTTTTAATCCAAGCCTTTACTATAACGTGCATTAAAGTAGAGAAAATTCGTAGGAGTCGATTGATTACAAATCATCTAGACTTCTGATCCAAGCTTTCTGTTTTTCTACTTAAAAAGCGTTATGGGTGTTGGCCAGATTGTTAGGGGCAAGCTGGTGGCCAAGGAAATTAAGAAAATTAAACATTAAAAAAAAGCATCTCCCCTCTAAAATTGGCCGTGACGTCTCTGCCTTGGAGCACCTACACTTCTGTGCCCAGGTTCGAGGGTTTTCTTTTCGCACCCACAATCACACGAGGACTCTTACTGTGTGTTCCCTAAATCTCCGGTTCTCTTTTATTTTTATTTTCGGGGGCGGGGATCTCTTTTATACAAGGTAATATCGATGATAAAGTCCCCGTTCTTAGACTAAATTCCAGACCCCGGAGGAGCGTACACATTTCGTGGTGTATGGATTCTATTGAGGTAGAGGAAAAATATCCTTAACATTGAACATTGCGTCTAATTCGAAAAATCAGGCCAGGCTGGGTCTCCCCAGCCCCGGGCGCCGAGCCCGCTGCGCGGGTGCGGGTAGGGTGGGATGGGAGGTGGCTCTCGGTTTCCCACGAAAACCTGCGTGCACCGAACCGAAAGTGAAAGAGGAGATGGGGGACTCCCTCCTCCCCGCAGCTGCCCCGCACCGCGCACCCCCCTCCTCGAGCGAAGCCTAGGATTTGGAGGCGAGGTGTCCCTAGATGGGACAGGGAGGCTTTCCAGCGTCGCTGAGAAACATTGAATCTTCAATTTGGCACAGCTCAGGAGACCCTACACACACACACACACCCCAAGCGCCGGCAGGGGCTTAGGGAGGGAAGAGAAGGGTCCAGTTTGGGTAGGAATTCCCCGCACACCACCAGGTAGGGGGCTCTTTTGTAAACAGATGCGGATGTCTCCTCCCCCCCCCCCCCCCCCCCCCCCGTCCCCCGCACTCCTAAAGTCACCTTGAGCTATGAAAACGGAGGCCCAGGATGGGGTAGGAACGTCTGCACCCACCGAGGTTTTCTCTTATCAATTTGGGCAACCCAGAGAAGACCTGGTCAAAGACTTCCATGAGGGCAGCCCTGGCCCGGCCTCCTGGTCCGCACTTCCCACTGACGTGTGTCTGGACACCAGGAGTGGCATAGAAGCTGAAAGGAGCTGGAGCTCAGGCCTTCCAGCCTCCCCTCCAACTGGAGCAGCCCTGAGCCGAAAGGGTTCTCCGGGTCTGAAAGGCCTGTGGTGGGGGTCCGGATGAGCCAAGGCCAGGCCCAGAGCCAAGGCCAAAATCTGGCCTCTGCCTTTTCCCCAACCTCTGGGGAACATCCTAGGATTTTTCTTGAACCCCATTCTACTCAGAATTGTGGCACAGAACTATTGTCAACGTCCACCTCAGTTTCCCTGCTTGCTGGCAGATTAGAAAAGTAATTCCAGAAGCTCAGTCTTGTAAAGTCCAGAGCCTGTCCCTGCCTCAGTTTGTCCATCTTGAACCCAATGAGTCTAAGCCATTCCCTAGATGAATCAGAAATCTCCCAGAGGCCAGGCAAACTCTTGTTGAGAAGGGAAAGGAGGGGAATGATTTGTCATTCATTGATCATGTTTTGCCTTGAGCCTCCATTTTAGGCAGCAGAGAAGTGGGGGTCCTGCCAGGTCTAGGGGTCTGCCTTCCCTTCTAACCTACAGCTTTCTGACTTTTCCCAGGCAGAAATAGGCAGCAAGGAAGGCCCTGCCTTCTGTTCTGAATTGGCCATTCCAAACAGCAGAGAGCTAGGGAAGTGAACTGTAGAGGAAGGAGCTCCCTCTGAGACATTTACGACCCAGTGAGACCTTTCTATTATTGCCCTAATACCAGTGAGGAAATGGGAGTTTAGAGGGGTTACTTGCTCTGGGGTCACACTGGAGGTTAGGGGCAGCCTTAGGTCAAGTGGCTAGCCTTTTCCCTCAGCCCTGATGGCTAAGACAAGTACAAGGATGGGCTAGTTTGGCCAGGAGGATCCAGGAGGTCGGAGGGGGTGCCCAGCCTTTCCCTCTGGCTCTGAAGGCATCTTCGTGACCAGGAACTTTGGGAGCTGGTCCCCCTCTGTATGTCTGTCTGTCTGTCTGTCTGTCTATCTATCTATCTATCTATCTATCTATCTATCTATCTATCTATCTATCTATCTATCTATCTATCTATCTATCTATCTCTCAGCTTCCTCAGAGGCTCACCACAGTTTTGAGTTTCTTTAAAATATGAAAATGCAGCAGCGTGTGGTGCGAGAGAGAAAACACATGAGTCTGAAGTCCCCAAATCTAGGAACGGCTCTCACCTAGGAGCCCAATGTCAGGGCCTGGGCTCCTGAATTTGAACATGGAAGGAGAAGCTGTGTGGAGCTGTGAGTGTTGGCCATCTGAGTGCCTGCCCTCACTCTAAGCTGGAGGTGGGCAGGAAAAGGTAGAGGAAGTGGGAAAAGGCTACCAGATCTTTCCAAACTTACTCTGTAGGCTTGGGAGTGCATAATTTATCTGAGGCCACCTAAGTGTGTCTACTTGGATTGTAATCGTGTTTTATCATGAAGAAGAGGGATATGTGTAGAACACAAATGTAGACAAATAACTGTATGGCTGTCTAAGTCGTTGTGTGTCCAAGACCACCTATTAGTTCATTCTAAGCTTGCAAATGTGAGTGTGAAAAAGTGCATGGAGGCGCCATGGGCTATTTTCCTAAGAATCTTCTGGCCAAGAAGTCCTCCACCGTGTCTCACCCCAGTTTCCAGGCCTGCCCACCATCTCTACTTCCAGCATAGGCCAGCACAAATCTATCATCCTGTCAAGGATCGGCTCACCTCCCTGCGGACCTGCTTGAAGGCCAAGCCCTAGAGGGGGAGGGGGTGGACGACATTATTGCACCCAGGCGATGTTCCTAACTGGAAGGTTCCTCCTCTCCTCTTGGGAGCCCCCAACCCCAATTCTGTGGAGGAAGAGAAGGCTTAGGCTTCGGCTCTTGAGCGCTTCTCTCCAAGGTAAATGGCCGCTGAGCTCTAGAGACCCAGGCCTAACGTCCCGCGCTCAAGGGGGCTTGGAGGTCATTTAGGCCAGCAGCCTCCTTTTCCTTGTGGTCCCAAGACAAGACCCGACCCTTTCCATCTTCCCACAGCCGAGCGACCACAGCTTCCTACTTTCCCGCCCCGCTTCTTCCTAAACTATTGTTCCGAAGCCCGCGGTTCCCAAAGATCGCCCGGGGAAGAAGCTCCCGCAAAGTGTGGCGGGCTGTCGTCCCCTCGGAGAGCCGCGCTTTCCGACTCCTGGAGTTGTCGTGGGGAGCGAGGGACCCCCAAGCTCTCCCGACCCGCGCTTCTGTGGTTCCCTGACTTCCAGCGCTCGCTCCGCGAGACGCGCGCTCCGAGCGGACTCCGCGCAGGGCTCCGCACCTGCGACCCTCTTTAAACCCAGGAGCCCCCGGCGGGTAGGCGGGCAGGCGGGCGGGCAGGCGTGGAGCGAGTCCTCCGCCAGCTCGGGAGCCCCGCGTCCGTCCCGGCGGTGCGCGGCTCGGCGCCTCCTCCCAAAGCCTCACGCCGGGAACCGGGACGCAGCCTCCACTTCCAATCGGGCCCCGCGGGGCAGCGCAAAACGGATCGGTTTGGGCAAAGTGCGAAGAGAGACCCAAGGAAAGCAACGTCAGGACAAAGTGTAACCGCCGGCGCGTTCGGGACCCGGGCCGGGGTGGGGTGTGTGTCGGGGGGAACTTCGGAAGGAGATCGGGACGCCCCCCCCCCCTCCCCGCGACCCCTTCCACATCTCCGATCCTCACTTTCCCTCTCGCAGTCCCCACGGCCGGCCCCGGAGCCTCCTAGCCCGCGATCCCCACTAACTTTCTCAACCCGCGTGGATTTCAGGGGATGGGATGGGATGGGGTGGGGGGCTGTCGGAAGCGCGGACCCCCCCCCCCCCGATCCGCCCCGGGTGGCCCGCACGCGCACTCACCGTAGCAGGGGACCTGCAAGGCCGCGTTGTGGCCGCTGCTGCCCTCCGGGAGTTTGAGGCTGCCGTCTGGGGGTGTCTTACAGGCGCCCCGCTGCAAGTAGAGATGCGGTTGCGGCGGCGGCGGCGGCGGCGGCGGCTGGGGCTGCGGTGGCGGCGGCGGCGGCTGGGGTTGCGGGGTCGGTGGCTGGGGCTGGAACTTATTAAAGGAGCCCCGCGCCCCGGCGCCGCTCTCGACTAGGGGTGCCGCCAGGTCCTGCTGCCCCGCGCCGCCGCCGTAGCGGGCCCGGCTCTTGGCATCCCCGAATCCCTGGCCTTTGGCTGCGGCCGACAAGAAAGTTGTACCGAACTTGTCGCCCCCGGGAAATCCCCTAAAAGGCGACGAACCCTCCCGGCTCTGCGACACCGGGCTGTAGTAGGCGTCCATGGCAGCTGCGGGCGAGTCGCAGTACGAGACGCAAGTCTCAGCGTTCATGCCGGGCCCGCGCGGGCGACGGGCGGGGGCGCCGGCGAGGGCGCGAGGACGCCACCGCGCGCCTTGGCCCGGAGCTCCGAGAGGCAGGCGGGAGGCGGTGGCTGCGGGCCTGCCCGCGGTCCCCCTCCCCTCCCCGCTACGCCTCCCGCTCTCCCCCCCCCCTCCCGCCTCTTCTCTCCCCTCTCCACCCTTCTGTCTCCTTTCTACCCTCTTGCCTTTCTCTCCTCTCCTTTTTCTCCTCTCCTCTTCTTCCTCTCCCCTCTCTTCTCTCTCCTTCCTTCTCTTCCCTCTCTCCTCCTCTCTCTGTCTCCTTTCTCTCCTCTCCCCTCTCCTCCCCTTCTTCTCTCTCTTCTCTCCTTTCCTCTCTCTCCTCCCTCCTCTTCTCTCTCTTTTCTCTTCTCTCTCCCTCACCTCTTTCCCTCTCTCTTTTCTCTTCTGCTCTCTCTCCCTCCCCTCTTCTTCTCCTCTCTCTCCACCTCTCTGCTCCCTCCACACAGCTGGTCCAGGGAAAGAACCACGAGCTGTAAAAAGATTCAGATGTTTCGGAAAGTTGACCAGATCTCCCAAACCCTCTTAAGGTTTTCAGACGGAAGAGGAAAAAAAAAAGTGATTTCTTTTTCTGACTTGCTCCTTCCTGCTTCCCTCCTTCTCCCTTGCCTCCTCCCTCCTCTTTCCACCCTCCCCGCCCCTCCTTTCCTCTCTTCAGGAGATACTACTTGCACTAACTGGCAAATGGAAGGGGGGTCGGGACTCAACCCCTGGGGTGCTTGAGGGCCTCTTGGATTCTAGGCTGGGGATCCGAGGTGCTGAGACTCGCAGGACTCTGGGCTTCAAATTGATAGGAGGTCGGAGCTCTGGCCCAGTGTGTGTGTGTGTGGGGGGGGGGGGATGCAAATTGCCTTGACAGGTTAAGAGAAGAAAGAGTGAAGAACCTAATATAAACGTGACTAGTTCGACATTGGGAGTCGAGCTTGGGAATGAGCAGGAGTTTTGGATGCATGTGCTCAAACTCCCCAGTCCCGGGCTGAGGCACCTTTGCCTCTGTTTCCTTCCAACATTGCCTTTCGAAATGAACACAAGAACTTTGGCATCTTAAGCACCTTTCTCGTCTTTTTAAACTATTTCTCAGCACCGGTATCCATACCAGGGCGGTTGGCTGTGTGGAACTGAGCCACTGGCTGGTCCCCACTCCCCACCCCCAGCTAGGGCTGTTTCCACTGACTCAGGAGTGCTGCCCACTCCTCCCTTCCCCAGGCCCAGTGGGGTCGAGCCTCTCTTCCGAGCATGGCCAGGTGGGTTTCCTGCAAGGTCAGGTTCAGAGTAGGGAGTCCAGAAACACTAGTCCTGCCTGATCGTTGTCTGTCACCTGCCACAGCTTGAGGAAGGTAAGGAACTCACTACTTCCCATTGTAAAACAGGAAGCTTGGATGTCTTATTTTTCTTATTTTGTTGTTTGAAATGAGGGTGTGTTTTTTGTTTGTTTGTTTTGTTTCGACTAGATGGCCCAGACTTGCCTTGAACTGGCAAGCTTCCTTACCTCCACCACCAGTGTGTTGGGATTACAGGCATGCATCACCACTTCCATGGTTTGGATTTGATGGTTTGTGATTTCCCCCTCATGTGGTCTCTGGACCCCTGGACCAACTGACACACAGCAAGAAAAAGAAAGATGGACTACCTGTCCAGATCCCTCTATTCACATAGCTAAGTCCTTGCATCTCACAAGTGAGTCATGGAGATTGATTCTACAATTTTCCAACCAGCAAACCAAGGCTCAGAGAGGCTCTAACTCCTGGCTGAGGTCACATAGTCAAAAATAGCTTATAGGAAAGTTGTCCCTCCTGGGAGCCTCAATGGACTTGGGAAGCTGAGCCTAAACATCAAGACCCAAGGAGAAAACTGGCATCCAGCTGTGGAATGACTCTGATGGAAGACCACTAAGAGCAATCTCCTGAAATCAGAAGGAAATCCCCTCTGGGTGCAAAACTTACCTGGAGGGAGGGTAAGTGTGAGGCAAGAGGACCTAGATGCTTTAAACCAGGAATATCCAGGATGGAGACTTCTAGCACCCATGGTGCCCCAAAGAAAATACCTGGAGGTTGTGCACCTACCTCCGACATCTGGACCCATCTCTGCGTCACCCCACCGCTCGGTATCTGCTCACTGCCGACTGTGCAATCCTACATCTGGTTTCCATCTTGGCTTACCTTGAAGTGCTCGTTAATAAAGATATTTCCCAAACCAAGCCAGGGGCGCCGAGGCACAAACTCCTCCTTTGCTGCCGGTCAAGGTCCCCCATCTCTGGCCAGCAGATCTAAAACTAGTGCATTTACTGTGCCTTTGTTGTGCCAGAAGCCACATCAATATGCCTGTCCTCTCATACCCACCTTGTCATGGGCAGACAGAGTCTCCGTGGATGGAACTAAATCACTGAAAACAAACCAAAAACCTATATCAGCTGACATTAATCAAGATGCATTGTACTTATAACCTGACCTACGGAATTGAAAGCTCTACACTGCTTAATACTACTACTAATCAAAACTAAATCACTTTCTAACCAAAAGGGTTTCTTTGATTTCTAGAACCAAGTTCTCCACCTGGGCATCATTATATCTACCCCAGGTTCTCTCTACCTGAAGTTACCACTATCAATCCTATGCTTTTATCTGGCTGGTGATTTGGGGTTCTACTTGGATTTTCTAGGTAGTCTAGGTAGATGCCTTCATTTGTCTGCTCTCACCATCCAGGACCTCTTAGTTGTCCAACTTTATTCTCAACCCTTTTGGGCTTGCCTCCTAGATCATGGTACCCCACAAACATTTGTAGAACAAAATATGCAGGCTGGAGTTTTCGATCCCTGGCCTCTTGACTCCTTCCAAGTTTCCAGCACAGAACAGAGTTCCAAGAGTTTTGAGATTCCACTAGCCAAGGATAACCAGTTGCTCACTCACCTCCCCTTCCAAAATCAAAATGTTAATAGCCAGCCTGCTGGCCCCTCAGGCCCAGGCCCTGAGAACAGTGAGTTCTCTCCTAGCAGGAAACAGACCTGTCGTATATACCACAATGGTTGGCACAACACAGTTGCTCATCAAATGTGTGTTAAATGAATGAATGAAAATGCTATGTGACTCCCAAGGCGTAGAGACTCACTTCCGTCAAGGCATCATTAGGAAACGTTCTACTCCAGTCTCTAGAGCCCAGAAGCTGTCCACAGGCACCAAGATGGTGGTGGCCAATCTTCCACTTCCCCTCCCATCTGATTCCTAACCTACAAAGGAGGGGGGCAGCAGAAATGGGGGGGGATAGCTGCGGTCATGTAGTATTCCAAGGGCCAGGTGCACTCCAAAGCTGCTGGTCACCACTCCTCACCTGAGCTTTGATGGCCTGCTTTAGTACTGCCTCATTTAACCTTTTCTTGTCCATCTGGGATTCAAATATTGGACATTCTAAGCA
The DNA here is from genome assembly GCF_019054845.1 of Dipodomys spectabilis. Classification (NCBI taxonomy): domain Eukaryota; kingdom Metazoa; phylum Chordata; class Mammalia; order Rodentia; family Heteromyidae; genus Dipodomys; species Dipodomys spectabilis. The sequence goes on along the minus strand of NW_024871276.1, from coordinate 836,697 downwards.
CAGCATTGAGTGCACTCACTGGGATCTCTCCAACTTGCCCCCTCGTCTGGAGCCCTCTACCGTCTACATTCTACCTTAAGAATGCAACAAGGAAGGAAAAGCATACGCCTCTGGGCTAGGAAATACCTTTGGGTTTGTCAGCGCAGATGCTGAGGAGTGTAAACTCATGAATTCAGCCATTTGTCCATCAGCCATCCCTCCTGTGAGTGGGAAGCCTTGCCGATGCTGCCCAGCTCCTCTGCAAGAAGGCTTTTCAGCCAGTCACCTGGAGGATGCTGAAGCCTAATTCTGGCCCTGGGCTCTGCTCCCCAGGCAGTGTCTCTCCTTCAGCCAATGCTTCCTGGGTTGCTGTCTACCTCTTTGCAGGCCCTTTAATAAGCCAGGAGGTGTCTCAGCAGCCCCATTACTTCACTCCTTACTGGGGGAGGTAACTGAGGGAGGTGAGCACAGGGCCAGGCTTCAGGTCTTGTGCCCTTATCTGCACTTTTCTCACCTTGATTTCTCCTGGGCAGCTCCCCAGAAACAATTTTCTCCTTCCCAGGACAAGGGGGCACTCATGCGAGGGGAACAGGGAAGAGGCAAGAAAATGTTTGTTTCCCAGCCTTAGTCTGAATTTCCCTTCCTCAGAGAGAGGTTTCCTTTACCAGCCCAGTGACGATGAAACACAGTCTCTCACGTGCATAGGATTAATTGTCTATCTCCTTGCTAGGAGGCAATCCCAGACCACTGTATCCTAGATGCATTGTTCAGAGAATATCGGTTGAACAAGTTGGTGATGGAACCAATGAATGAACAAACGAATGACTATGAGGAGCTCTGCCTGGTACTTGGGAGCTGCTGGGTTCTGGTGGCTCAGGACTGGAGCTCTTGAGGCAGAGCTTTGGGATTGAGGACTGAGTAGTTAGAGGGTCCTTAAACGGTGGGAAAATCAGAACTGTCTTATTTCTTTCCAAGGAAAGGACAGAGTCAGAACCATCTTCTTTAATCCAAGCTGCCACAAACCCTTACTCCCACCCCTTGCCCAGCTGTGAGGACAGTGGCACTGTGTGGGACTCTCCAACCCCGGAGGAGTTTGGCAGTTGAGTGACCTCACCAGGGGCTTCCAGCTTCCTTCTGAATGACACGGAAACCAGCAAGTTAAATTTGTAACTCTACAAATGGTCGGAGTCTGCCAAGCTAAAAGGACATTTTGAACACTCCAGGAGAGCAGGGGATAGGCAGGTAGGGCAAGTTATCACCCTAAGAAGCCCAGAGGTCAATGATTTGGAGAGGGGATTCCTGTGTCCTACCAATACCACCCCCCCTCCGGTTACACAAACCTCCTGTTGGAAATACGGATAAGATAATGACAGTGGTGGGGAGAGGTTGTATGTGTAGTCTCCTGGCGGCTTAGATATATGCAGTACTCACAATAGGCTTATGTGGAACTCTGCTTCTCCTTTTGTTATTTTTTAAAAAATATTTTAATGGTTATTATACAGGCGACGCACAGAGTTGCAGAGTCTTATTTTAAAGCGAATAAAGAAGAGGGTCCTTGGTGGTCCTAAGGCGAGCAGAGGACTTGGGATTTGAACCTGGAATTTTAAACGCAGGTGATGTGACTTCAGAACTCAGGCACTGTTGCAGCGGTCTCTGGAGTTAAGATTGATCCCTAAGGCGGACCGGTGGAAAGTTTCCTCACCCTTTCGCTGTGTGTGTGTGTGTGTGTGTGTGTGTGTGTGTGTGTGTGTGTGTGTGTGTGTGTGTGTGTGTGTGTGTGTGTGTGTGTGTGTGTGTGTGTTCCCTTTACAATCCCAGGAAATCTCTCCAGTAACACCGCAAAGGCGGGGGATTCAGAGCGCTCGTACCCGCATCCACCAGGGGAAGCAGATGGGACTCTTCCCTCCAGGCAGGCACCTCGCCGTCCCAGACCCAGGGCAAATTTCCCTGGAACCCGGGGGCCAAGGCGCCATCCAGAGCACGGTTTCCAGCGCCCCCGCTGCTGCCGTCCGGCCGCGCCCCGTCCCCGGGAGGCGGGAGGAGGGTCTGCCCCACCCAAGGTCTCCGCGCTCGGAGGCCGAGGCGAGCGCGCATCGCGCTCCCACAAGCAAGGGGGTTTAAGGTCTTGAACCGGCTGGAGGATCGGGGCGGGGGGTGTATCGAGGAGTGCCGGGTGGGGCCTAGTCTGTTAGTAGGACAGCCCTGACAGCTTCTCGCTGCCCATTCTGCACCCAGGGAACTGTACCCCGAAATTAAGTGCTTCGCCATTCTGGAACTATGGCCAAGGAAGGAACGCTCTGCATCCGCCTTTAGCTTCGGTCTCCCCATTGTCCCCGCGTGGTGTTTAATACCGCCCAGCGGGCATCAAGGGGGACCAAAGTGGGACACATTTCTTTTTTCACCGCGACAAGTCCCGAGATGCCTGGTACACGAGGTGTTCTAGAAACGTCCGGCGGCTCACAAAGCTGCGAGGTTCGATTGGAGCCCGGTAGGAAGCCAAAGCCGGGAGGAGCGACCAAGGTTCTGATAAACGAGCAACCTTGCCATTCCGGCTGGCAAAGTGGCCCACCTTTGCCCACCCAGGAACAAAAGCGACTTTTCTTTTTACCTTCCTGTTCTTGGGGGCTCGGGGCACTGGATGCTTTCCATGCGCAGCTGTTGCTGGCCCCGTGCGCTTAGGATCTGGGATCCCCAACTTCTTTGTTCCCCCACTTTGTCCCAGCAGGGACCGAGCCAAGAGCTCAAGGCCAGGCTACCGAGCAGGCAGAACCTGGGCCCCACAGACCTCCTGAGAAAGCCTAGCGGGAGATTTTGTGACAGGAGGTCTGGGGATCACGTTAGATCTTGTGCAGCCCCCCACCTCTGCCAAAAAAATGGAAAGTTGTTGGAACCGGAAGTCCGCCTCTGAGTCCAAGCCGGTCCACCCCATGCGTATTGGTTAGAACGGAGAACATGGTAATTTAAGTCCACGAAGAATTCCCAAATGTCATTAGCCAACCGGCCCCAGCCAGGTGTTTACTCTGGAGTTCCCGGTGCCTTCTCCCCCTTGTCCCGTCTTTCCTGGAAGCGGGTCCTCTAAAGTTTCACAAACGAGGCTGTGCATGATGGGTGGATGGAGGCAGTTGGGCCACACATCACCCCACATACACAGGTGAGGAGGCAGGGGGGAAAGGGGGAGCGGACTTGAGGCTGGCTAGGTGCTTTCAGGAGGGGTAGATCTGCCTTAGCTTAGCCTGCAGACAGAGAGGTAGATGGGAACCCATTTCTCAGCTGGAGAAGTGGAGGCCCAAGTAATACGAGGAAAGATCTGTGTGACCAGAAGAATCTGAGGCTCCCAGCCTCTCCCCCCACCCCCACAGCCTCTTTCTTTTGTAGAGTCTATCCAAAAAAAAAAAAAAAGTTTAGGATCCCTTGAAATCTGAGGTTCCTCTAGCCTGGTGTCTTTAGACAAAGCCAAAGTCCCTTGCCAAAGTCCTTTGGCATCTCGGATACAGACTCCACCCCCTCTCCACTCTCCAACCTTAATTTTTGTGATTTTTGTTTTTGGTAAGTACTAGAGTTTGAATTCAAGCTTCTTGCCTGCTATGCTGGTGCTCTACTACTTAAGCCATGCCCCCAGCCTGGATTTTTGCTTATTTTGGAGAAGGAATTTCATGATTTACCCCCACCCCCAGGCTGGCTTCCAACCACCATTTTCCAAATCTCAGTCTCCTGAATAGCTAGGATTACAAGTGTGAAGAGTCACCAGCATCTAGCTCACCCTTCATCTTTTACTCTGCATTAGAGAAGCCTATCCATCCATCCATCCTGGGACTGCTTAATTGACAGCCAAGGGAGGTGAGGGGGGGAGGGTTCTGTTTGTTGGAGGTCAGTGGCATTTGAAAATTAAGCTGGAGTTCCGGAGAGGCAGAGGGACAGATTTCCTGTTTCTCATTGGCTGGGCATCCTGGAGCTGGGCAGGGATCTTCTTCTCTCCATCCCCCACTGCTTTCTCCTACAATCCCAGGGCACCAGTGGTTAGCCCCCTGTGCCTAGCCGCCCCTCCAGGAGGAAGCATGGTCTGTAATTCCCTTTTCCACCTCTCACCATTGCCCTTCACCTTGGAGACCTTCTCTTCTAAGCTTTCATTGTCTGTCCACCTGGGCCTGAGCTGAGAGTTGGTGGGCAGCCAGTGGCAGCTGTGCTGACTCGCATTCTAATCCTTCCCCCACCCCTTCTCAGTGTTGGATTCATGAATTTTAGGAGGGAGCCTCTAGGACACAGCTGGCCTGAGGGGTCTGTCCATAACAGTGGTGGATTCCCTGGAGCTGACAAAGGTGCCATTGTCAGTGGTCTAGAGCCTGGCTTCACATCTAGGTTTGAATCCCAATTCTGTGGTTTATTGGATACGATGTAAAAGGTATGTTAGGTGGTTGCCTTCGTGGGCCTCAGTTTCCCCTTCTGCACAGCACCCATCTCAAAAGAGCTGAAGGATTAAATGGCATCATATTCACTTAAGATACACTCTACTGGGCAGGGTATGGTGAATCATGCCTACAGTTCTTGCTACTTAGGAGGATGAGGTCTGGAGGAGAGTAGTTCAAAGACAGCCCAGACAAAAAAGTTAGCAAGATCTCCATCTCAATCAATAAGCTGGGTGTAATGGCTAGGTTCTGTGGCCCCAGCAATGTTGGAAGCTATTGGTAGAAGAATTGAAGTCCAGGTTAGCCTGGCCAAAAATACAAAAAAAAAACCCCAAAAACAAAAAACCAGGAGAGCATATTCCAAAAATAACTAAAGCAAAAAAAAAAAAAAAAAAAAGCAGGGATGTCACTCAAGCAGTAGCCAGCCTGCCTAGAAAATGTGAGGTCCTTGGTTCTACCAAAAGAGATGCTTTACTAACTTTTTTTTTGCTTTTTTTTTTTTTTTTTTTTTGGTCGGTCGTGGGGCTTGAACTCTGGGCTTGGGCGCTGTTCTGTGCTCTTCAGCTCAAGGTGAGCGCTCTAAATCACTTCCTTCATATACTAGAGACTGCTATTTTAGAGTGACAGCCCAGCCCCAGAGTAATTGGCAACCTTCTGTTCAGTTCCCCAAACTGGGGAAATTCTCCCCCAGAATCCTCTTGTGTTATGCTTATAGCTCTATCCTGGGTCGGAGGCCTTTCAAAGCTAAGAGTGAAAAGGCCAAAGGAATTTGACCCCCCACATTCTGCCCTTCCCAGAAGGGCTGGAAGGGTGGAAAGTACATGGTGAGAAGGGGAAAGTTTTGGGATTAGGGCTTCTAGGAACCTTCAAGCCTTGGCTGTACCATCTTATGTTTTAGGCCAATCCCTTGATTCTTTCTAAGCTCTTTTGGAAGAATTATGTGTGTGTGTGTGTGGGGGGGGGGGGGGTTGGGGGTGGGGCTTGAACTCAGGACCTGGGTGCCCCTTAGCTTTTTCCATACAGGCTGGTATTCTACCACTTGAGTCACAGCTCCACTTTAGGCTTCTTGGTGGTTAATTAGAGCTAAGAGTCTCTTGGATTTATGTGCTCAGGCTGGCTTCAAACCTGGATTCTCAGATCTCAGCCTCCAGAGTAGGTAGGATTACAGCAGGAGTCACTGGAACTCCAACTAAGAGTCTTTTTACAGCTGGAGAAAACTAGAGCACAGAGAGGCCTCTCCCTTGTACAGAGTCATCCTATAAGCCAGAGGGCAGGTGTGTCATGAGCTCAGGACCCACTGCTCCCTCAGGGGCCTTAGAAACAGGGAATGGACAGTGGACACCTCTGGGCCTTGGCTCCCTCTGCCTCAACCCCTTTTCCTGCTTCCTGCCTTCAGAGGGTGGGACTTCCTGCCCCAGCACCTGTCCTTGGAGGCCGAGGGATGCTTATTTTGATCTTGGTGATCTAAGCTTAGGGAAGGCAGGGGAGGTGGCTCCAGAGGGGGAGGGGCAAGGCCAAAAGGAATGCTGGGATACATACTTGCATACTTTTAGGCACCCAGTTGGCAGAGAGTCTGGTGCTTAGCACATAGTAGATGCTTAGTAAGTTGTGTGTGATTTTACTTACAGTCCTCTACTGCTTTACTCACTGTCTGACCTCTCTCCCTCCCTCTCTTCCCCCATCCTCCCTCCTTCCCTTGCCCTTCCTCCATCTTGCCTGGAGTGTGAGCGGATTCCAGTGGTTTGGCCTCTACCCTCTCTCTCACCCAGCCTCCCCCACCAGGACCTGTGTACATAGCTGGGCAGTTTCAACTCTCTGGGACAGCCCCTGGAGCAAGATGCTGCAGGAAGACTGAGGAATCATCTGCTGACCTCTTTTGGGGGGGCGGGCACAGGTGTTCAAGTCCCTGTCTGCAGCTCTAAAGGTAGAAGCCTAGTGTAGTTACAAAGTCACCCCACAGCTTGCATTCCCAGGTCTCTTTGAAACCTGGGAGAGAAAGGCCTGGGAGCAGTGGAGGAAAGAAAAAGAAATAAGCTAAGACTATGGCCTAAGGCTCGGCCCAGGGCAGAAGCCTGGCTGAGAGGAAGGAGCTGGGCTGCCCAGGTCCCCAGGAGGTGGCGCCTGCTCTCAGCTTTGTGGGTGCTAGTTAGTGGCTCTCCCTGGGTCCTCATCCAAGGTCTCTGAGACAGAGCCAGGCCTGGGAGGCCATAGGTTCTGACCCACCCAGGAAAACACCTCCCCTCATTAGAAGGAAGGAACTTGGGCCCTGTATGTGCGCCTGGGACACAGAGCTTCCTCTGTTTCTTTCCCCAGCCAATCTGCCCTCCTCAGAGCAGGGAAGCGTCTGGCTGTTTTCTCTAAATGGAGTTCCAGGTTGAGATCGGGGTTTTCAAAGGATAGATGGAAAAAATCACAGCTCTAGAGGCCACAGAATGGCTTGTGAAGCCCCTCACCTGCAGGTGTGCAATCATAAGCAGGTCGCTTCTCACTGTGCCTCAGTTTCCTTGCCTGTGAAATAGAACCCCACAAGTTTCCCCTCTGAGGGAGGTTGTAAGGATTGGGGGGGGGGTCACATGAAAAGTATCTCTTAACTTCAGTTCTATTTCTTTATTTAGCGTGGTCCAAAGTGAAAGGTTTTACCAGCACAGGGCTGCATAAAGTTCTCTGGCTGCCCTGTGTTCCTGACACATTCATAGTAAGTGTTCACCTGGTTTCCCTGTTCTTTTTCTTGCCAGGGTCCCAGGGCCATGATCTCTCAGCCTCTAGATGTGGCTAGTCAGCCCTTTCATGATTTGTGTCATAAAATGTTTCACTGGCCTATCCTGCCAAGCTAAGGGTCATAGTTCCAGTTAATTGAGGACTAAAGGAGGGACGAAATGAATTTGCAAATTATTGCACTCGAGAATTAATTTGTATCGCCTCCACACACACCATGAGATTCATATAATATAAAATTAACCTTTAGTGGTTATATCTATAGCATGGACCAACCATCACTTCTGTCTAGTTCCAAAACATCTCAATCTCCAGAAGGACCTATTTTCTTCTTCCTCCTCCTTCTCCAGCCTCCTCCTTTTGGTGGTGGTACTGAGTTTGAACTCCGATTATCTCAGCTTGTTTGGTTGGTGTTCTACCACTTGTGCCACAATTCCAACCCTGCCTTGTTTTTTTCTTTTTTAATTTTTTGCTTGTTCTTTGGGAGAGAGAGTCTCAAGGACTTTTCTGCTCAATCTGGCTTTGAACCTGGATCCTGGGGATCTCAGTCCCCTAAGAGGTTAGGATTACAGGTGTCAGCTACTGACATCAGGCTACTTTCCTTTTTTCTTTTTAAGGGCTGCTTCCCTCCCCTCCCCACCCCAAACACCCAGAGTGTAGATGCCAGAGTTCTGAGCTGCAGATTGACTCTTCAGTGCCTTTAAAAGCCTCTTTGCAAGAAGCCCATCTGCAACTCACACCTGCAATCATAGCTCCTGGGAGGCTGAGATTTGAGGATCCTGGTTTGAAGCCAGCCCAGATGGGAAAGTCCGTGAGACTCTGATCTTCAGTTAACCACCAAAACAAAACAAAACAAAAAACCTAGAAGCAGAGCTGTGGCTCAATTTGTAGAGCACCAGCCTTGAGCAAAAGATCTCAGGGACAGCACCCAGGCCCTGAATTCAAGCACCAGAACCAGCACCAAAAGACAAATAAAACTGCTTCTCGGCTAATGTTTTACTAATTGGCTTCAGAGGAACTGGGAGCTGGCCCCAGAAGGTAAAGGAAGGTGCTTTCTCAGAACCCACAGAAGAGGTAAGAGGGAGAAGAAAAGGCGCAGGGTTTGAGGTAGGGCTGGGTGTTCTGTGTTTGTGACATATGCTCTAAATTATGGGTACCGTTTCCCTCCTCCCTACATTTTCACATAAACTCTTAGTGCCTCTTAACCTTTGTGGGAGCAGCTTCTCGAGAGTGGTGGAATGAGACTAAGGACCCCCCCCACTTCTCAGAAAGAGGTGGATGGATGTAAAAGTTCTACAATTCCCCTAACAAATGTCCACAGGTCTTGGGGCTTACAAGAAGCAGAGTTTATTCTCTCCCTGCTCTGGAGGCCCAACTCTGAAATGGAGAGGTCCACAGGGGCTCCTCCCTCTGCAGGTGCTCCAGAGGGAGAATCTGCCTCTGTCTTTCCAAGTTTCTGGTGGTCCCATGCTTACTTTTGGTCTTCTCTTCATGTGAACTTCTCTTTTTTTTTGTTAATAGTGAGTCTAGTGGGGCCCTGACTCAGTCTCTGAGCGCTTGTGCTCAAGGCTAGCACTCTACCACTCTGAGCCACAGCGCCACTTCTGGTTTTCTGGTGATTAGAGATTAGAGTCTCACAGACATTCCTGTCTAGGCTGGCTTCGAACTGTGATCCTCAGATCTTGGCCTCCCGAGTAGCCAGGATTACAGACGTGAGCCACCAGCTCCAGACTTCTCTGTTGTTCATTCCCTACCCCCCTCCCCCAGCATCTTAGAAGGACACTTGAATGTCTTGTTATAGTTTAATGACCCACTCAGGTGAATTTCATCTTGAGATCCTTAATTGAATTAAGTTGTAAAGAATTTATTTGTGAATGATTCACAGGCACTGAGGATGGGGATTTGGATATGCTTTTTTTGGGGGGGGGGTGGGATGGGCTACCATCCAACCCAAACAGGTGCATATTCCCATCTTTATGTGCAACTGAAACGGCTCTCAGACTACTACTCAGTCCGAGAATCTCTTTTAATGTCACCAAGGGACTGTTAGACATTACTATTTGACGAGAAAGCCAGGTACCTCTGCTACGTAAATCCAAATTTCTACAGTTTTCTCCTTTTAAGAAAGGACGCACCTCCATACAGTTAAAGAGAGAGAGAAACGAAGCTCCCATTCTGTGCCTGTGATATCACGGACTATTTTGAGAAAGGACATTCCAGAACACAAGGCTAGAGACAGAAGCCGGTTTGCTTTTTTTTTTTTTTTCTTTCTTTCACAAAGAAGCCCTGGAAAAGTGCAACATCAGCCAGAATCTAAATTTGAAGAAAAAAAAAAAAGGACCAACAGGAAATTTCACCCCATGCCAGACAAACTTCATAAGGGCACTGTGGGGACCCAGCAGTTCTGAAAGGCCTTTTAAGAAAATTGCAACTTTTCCACAGACCCCGGAGGGGATGGGGAAGTGACACAGATTGTCACACCCTTTGTGGCTTCTCCTCTGGGGTGGTGAGGGAAAACGTAAACTTTTTTTTTTTCTTTTCCAGGGTAAGGGTGTGGAGGAGGGAGGGGCCGAGGCTGGGAGAAGCGACTTTCTGAGCCACAGGACAGGATCGGATCGACAGGATCGCTCCAAAGATAGAAGTGACAGCCTCCCCAGCTGAGTCCCTGGGTCGCCACCTGTGTCCTTCCTACAGATCGGATTTATAGAGTGTAACATTTTAATAAAAAACACACACACCTTCCCATTTGGGTGCATTAAGAGATTTTTTTTTTAACAAAACACTGTAATGTTGCTATAAATTTTTTTTTTCTCCCAGAACTCTCACAAGTAATAACTCAGCTCTGGCATTTCACATTTAATGTTTATTTTGATGGCTACATTCCAGCCAGAATGGGGGCTCCGGGTGAGGAGGGAGGGGTCGGATTGGGGGAGAGAGGCCAAAAAAAAAGCCTCCTCTTTCCTGGCCATTAACTATGTGTTTTTAATAAACTGCCCACAAATTGGGGAGCCAACACTTGGAAAGGAAGGAGGGGAATTATGACACCTTATCAAGACGGGGCAGTGGTCTCAGCTCTAGAAAGCAACTGTCATGGAGCATCAGCTGGGTCTTGCCAAAATTGGCTCCAGAGTGTTTCTGGAATGTTCTCTTTGCCCATGCTGGGTGCTTGACTTGACATGTCCTGCTCAGTTCTTCCAGGAAATCTTAAGGCATAGCTTCATCTTCTGGAAGCTTCCCACACTCTTCTCCTACACTTAGGTTCTTTTTTTCTAGGAGGGGGATGAGCAGGACTAAGGCTTGAACTCAGGGCCTTATGACTTCCCTAGGCACTCGACTAGTTGGGCTACATCTTCAGTCTAGTAGTTTTATGGTTAATTAGAGAGGGATCTTGTGGACTCTTCTGCCTGGCTTAGTTTTGAACTGTGATCTTCACATCTCAGCCTTCTGAGTAGTTAGGATTACAGCTGTGAGTCATTGACACCTGGTTTCTGCTAGGGTAATATAACCTTGGCTTGAATAGTATTATTCCTCTCCTCTCCTCACCTTTAATGCAGTGTAATGAACCGTGTAAGTGTGTGTGTGTGTGTGTGTGTGTGTGTGTGTGTGTGTGTGTCCATGCACACTTGAATTCAGGGCCTCATGCTCTTACTTGGCTTTTCCACACAATGCTAGCACTCTACCACTTTGATGCTCCACTTTTTGGTGGTTAATTGGTTGATTGGAGATGAGAGTCTCTCAAATTTGTCTGCCTAGGCTGGTTTCAAACTGTGATCCTTAGAACTGAACCTCTTAAGTAGCTAGGATTACAACTATGAACCTCCAGTGCCTGGCTGTAATATGATCTTTAGTTATAATAAAGCTTAGGCAACAAAGCAAAACAAAACAAAACAAAAAACAACTGTAGAAGAAAAGAAAGAAGGAAAGGAAAAAAGGAGGAAGGAAGAAAGGATGGGAGAGAGGAAAGGAAGGAAGGAAGGGTAGGGAACCGGAGTGTTTCATTTCACCATAATTAAGTTATTGCTATAAAGATGACTGTTTGGGGAATGATTAGTTATCTTTTATTTTAATAAAGGGTTCAAGGGCTCGAGATGTGGCTGGAGTGGCAGAGTGCCTGTCTAGCAAGCGTAAGGCCCTGAATGCAAACCTCAGTATTATCCTCCCTCATCCCCATCCCAAAGACTTAGCTAGAAAGCACCTCATACCACTCCCTCATTCACAGAAGCTGTGTTCTCATCTTAATCCTAATGCACAGGCCAAAAGAGGAATCACTTATACTTCTAGTTCCATTCTTTTGACTCCAGGTAGACACTAAAGGTGAATGTTCCTCCCAAGTTGTTAAAGCAGCAAGGGCAAGCTGGGTACTAGTGGCTCACACCTGTAATCCTAGCTACTCTGGAGGCTGAGATTGGAGGATGTAGATTCAAAGCCAGCCCAGGCAGTCATCTCCCAGAGACTCTTATCTATAACTAATCTGCAAAGAGCCAGAAGCAGAGCTATGGCTCAAGTGATAGAGGGCCAGCCTTGAGTAAGAAAGCTAAGGGACTGTGTCTAGTCTCTGAGTTCAAGTCCAAGTATACGAGTGTATACACACACATACACACAAGCAGTGAGGGCTACTTTCTGAAAAGTAAGGGCTAAGGGCTATGATGATGCCCAGTGGCTGATTAAGGCTCAGTTTCCTCCACCTTTGGCTGTCTGCCACCATTCTTTCCTTCCCAGAACCTCACAGCCCCTCCCACCAGTCTTCCCAGGAGCCATGGATCAAAGCCTGGGTCTGGGAGATGCCCTGCTCACATTGTAAGTGAAGATAATGAATGGAAAATATGCTTGTAAACTGCAGAGTGCCTTAAACTGACAAGAGGGTGGCACTGAAGGCGGGGACTGTGTCCCACACCGGAAGCCAGGAGCATTCAGGGATGGAATGATTTGGGCTCTTCCACCTACTGGTGTGAGACTTCAGTTTTCTTGCCTGCACCCTGGGAGAAACTTTACTAATTGGATCCAGGATGATAGGGTTGTTTGAGAATGTGACGTGCTTGACCTGAGTGGGTAATGCACTCCACCCTCCGCATCAAACAGGGGAGGTGCTCTGGCTAGATACCCTGGCTGGGTCCACCTTCCCCTTTGTCTTTACCCAGAAGGAGTATCTGCCTTCTGTCTGGATGACAACCATTCTTCCATCAAGGGTTCAAATCCTGGTTCTGCTACTCATTAACTGTGCAACCTCAGGTGAGCTACTTAACCTCTGTGGGTCTTTTTTGTTTTTGATTTGTTTGTTGTGGTCAGTGGTGGTGCTTGAATTCTGGGCCTAGTCGCTGTCCCTGGGCTCCTTTTGCTGGAGGCAAAAGCCACAGCGCCACTTCCCACTTTTTCTGTGAAAAAGACAAGAGTCTCACAGACTTTCCTGCGCAAGCTGTATTCAAACTGTGATCCTCAGATCTCAGCCTCCTGAGTAGCTAGGATTACAGGTGTGAGCCCCCAGCGCCTGGGTTGGTTTTGTATTTGATGACAGATGATGATAACACTGGCCTTGACATGTTGTTATGAAGCTTGAAGGCCAGGACAGGAAGGCAGGACTGTATGATGGATACTCATAAGTTGTTTTTCTCCACATATCAGGCAAAGAGATACTGTATCCAGGATGTTAGTGCCAATGTGCAGATGGCACCTAATCGTGGCTCTAATGGAGGGACTGGCAGGAAGCTACAGTGCCTGTCTGGGAGAGCTCTCGGGGAGACACCCGCACTCACCCTAAACTGCACGAGGACAGTATGAATGTACCCCTTTTACAAGCTCTTAGCCTGACTTGTGGCATTTTAAAACCCGAGATAAATAGTTCCAGGGCAGTGCTGGGGATGGGGACTGGTCTTGGCTCTTTCTGAAGTGTTTCTGAGCCTTTTAGTCAGGATCCCGGCCTCCGCCCTGCAACTCCTCTCGCTTTAATGGGTGCTGAGCACTTTACACCCCGTGAAACCCGCGGCAAATGGTCCTGGTCTCTGATGTGCGGTCCAGGCCAGCAGCAGGGCGCTGGCGCTCAGCCTCTGCCTGAGGAAATGAAAGCCGGATGGATGGGGGCCAGGGGGGGAGGAGGTGGTACAGGAGTTCCCAGAAGCTCCATGGTGACCCAGCAAGCCAGGCCTTTCTCCCAGCTGTGCCATCCTAAACTCAGAAGTCTGTCTAGCTCTCCCTTCCCAAACTCAGGTCCGTAGGACCTGCTCCACCAGCTCTCAAGGTCCCCCCACCCTCCTGGTCCAGCGGGGAAGCTCCTCAGTTATAATAACCAGTACTGTTTATTGAACACCTATTATAAGTCAACCCCAGTCCTGGGATGGTTCTATACCTTCCCAGCCACTCGGTGTTGCTCACCTTACTTTAATTCTTCAGAAAGTCCTTATCAGTGTCTACCATGATCTGGTTTATCTTTATGCTCATCTCACCATCAGGATATAAAGGACCTGTGTGTGTGTGTATCTGTGTGCATACACTTGCTCTTTCTCTACCTCTTTCAAGGGCCTGGGAAGTGTGCATGGCACAGGGCATGCATTTTTGTCAATGTTTTATTCTTTGTCTTAGCAATGTCTAATGCTCACAGGACAGCTCTATTCCTCCTAAGACTGTCTCTGTCTTACATATAAGACTACTGAAGTAGAGCAGAGGTCAGGGAACTCAACAGGAAGAACAGCTAGAGCTCTAGCCTAGAGATCAGATCTAGGCTGGTCTTCTCTGTATGGCCTCTTCTGTCCCACCTGCCTTTGTGCTTTGTGCTTTGTGCTTTGTGCTTTGTGTGTGTGTGTGTGTGTGTGTGTGTGTGTGTGTGTGTGTGTCCTGGTGCTGGGGTTTGGTCTAAGGGCCTGGGTGCTGTTTCTGGGCTTTTTTGCTCAAGGCTAGAGCCGTAGTTCTATGTCTGGCTTTAAAAAAAGTAGTTTATTGGAGATAAAAGCCTCACAGACTTCCTTGCTGGAGCTGGCTTTGAACCACAATCCTCAGCTCTCAGCCTCCTGCTTAAGCTAGAATTCCAGGCATGAGCCCCTGGTGCCTAGCTCCATCTGCCTTCTTTGGGGTGAATGTACTGTTGGAGATAGAAAGAACATCACTTCAGAAATGGAGACTTAGAGCCCCTCTGGGATTTGAAGAAACAGTTCCCATATACTTTCATGCATGATCTCATTTTCTTACATTTTCATGGCAAGCAGGTCACTGTCATTATATGCCATTCTAGAATGGACAGAGCAAAGAGCAGAGAGGTTGTCCACTTGTCTGAAGTCATGCAGTGAGGCCCCACAGGCTCCTGGCCTTCTAGGGAGCCGGCGGCTCTGGGCTTACACAGCCAGGAAGATGCAAAGTAGAAACCAGCCAGGTCTTGGGATGCTCCATCTGGGTCCTCCATCCTTCCATCCTTGGAAGCTTGCTGAGCAGAAGGAACATCCAAGGGTGTAGCTGCTACCAGAGCCAGGGATTGGCAAGAGGTGTTTTAAGACACTCTACCAAGGTTGTGTATGTAGGTGTACAATATTAAAGCCTCTCTGTGCATCTCTCTCACCCTCCTCTACCTCACCATGAAATCAGAGAAACGGTGGGCCAGGCTGCATGTGGGAAAGCCTGCAGAGTTACCAGGAAGAAGAAAGTTTGGGAAGAAAGAAATGGAAAGAGAAAATGCAGGCCAGAGGTTGGGGGTGGGGGTAGGAACCAGCAGGGTGAAATATGGAGCCCTGGAGTAGAGAGCAGGCATGAAAGGTAGGCTGGGTTACAGAAGAGAGCCCTGAGACGTGTCTTGGTATTGTCCATGACAATCTGAGAGTGTGAGAAGTATCTTAATGGGGTTTCAGGCTACTGTGAATGCTGGACCCATGTCCCTTAGATGTGCCTTGGTGTTCAGGGGCTAAGAGCTGGCTCAGTTTTTGGGGGTTATCTCATGTGTAGGTGTGTTTTTCCCATGTCTACATACAGGTGTGCACAGTTATGTAGGAGGTGACTCTAACTGAGGGGTATGTATAACAGAGGAGAAGATAGCAACCCAGACATCCCCCTACCAGCCTAGAACTGAGAACACAGCCCCTCCCTCAGGAGCTGGGGTACCTGGGGGACCCCTTTCCCCCAAAGGCTTGGATCAGGAAAAGCTCTGTAGCCCACTTCTGGGGAATAGGCATTTGTGGGTGGAGCAGGTTGTGGGGGAGTAGGAGGGCTTATGGTTTTAACAGGCCCTTTGGCTTAAGAAGGGACAGAGAGCAGAGGGGAGGGGTCAAGGAGGGTGTGACAGTGCTGGGGTAAAGAGGTTCTGGAGTGATGCCCAGGTAGGCTTTGGGAACACTAGAAAATGGGGGAAACTTGTGCTCTGGGGAAAATGGCGGTGCACTGGAGTCTTTGGATGAGACAAAACCTGAGCCAGGAGTGGACGCTGGCTTCTCACTTTGGCTCTCCTCATTCTCGCCAGCTGTGCCATCTGGGGGGAGTACCAAGTTCTTTGGCCTCTCTGAGCCTAGCTCCCTAAGTGACCACTCTCCTCTGGAGCCTAAAGGGTTGGGCAGGAGGGTGCTGTTAAGACACTGGTACACGGGGGTGGGTCTTCATCTCTTATTGTGACTTCTATCCAGGTGACCCAGCCCATGGCCCTTGGGAAATTCTGCATCTGGTATTCAGGACCATGGGGCTCCCAGATAGGGTCATCACCCTCAGCCTTAATTCCCTTGTGCTTAATCTTCCTGTACGTGTCACAAAGATAGCATAACTCCTTCAGAAGGCTACATGGGTGCCAGCCCAAGTGTCCATTCTGTGGTCCATTTTCCATCATCAGGAAGCCACTAATGGCTGTGCCAGCCATTCATTGCTCTTTTGATATCTAATTTAAAAGGCTACCCTCATTAAGGGGGGGGGCACAGACATGGAGGGACAAAGGGCCAACCAATGCAATAGTCGTACTTACTAGACGCTATGTGGAAAATTAACTATACAATTTGTGGGTGGGGACGAGAAGAAAAAACTGGGAAAGAGAGAGGGAAGGGGTGACATTGTCCAAAAAGAAATGTACTCTTGAGCCAAGCACCAGTGGCTGTATCCTATCATGCCTGTAATCCTAGCTATTCAGGAGGCTGAGATCTGTGGACTGCAGTTCAGAGCCAGCCTAGGTAAGAAAGTCTGTGAGACTCATCTCCACTAAATGACCACAAAAAGCTGGAAGTAGAGCTGTGGCTAGTAGTGTATCAGCTTTGAGCACAAAAGCTCAGGGCACAAAAGTCCCAGGACTAGCACACACATAACACACACCGACACACACAAAGAAATGTACTCTTTACCTAATTTATGTAACTGTAACCTCTTTGCACCTCACCTTTGCAGTAACAATAATTTTTTTTAAAAGGCTGTCCTCAAACCCAACTCTTTTCATCCTGTCCTATGGAGGCCAGGAGCTGGAGTGAGTGTCCTCAAGCAAGGAGTGCCACCAGCACAGAAACCCTTCTTTACAGGTTAGAAATCTACCTTTGGATAGTAAGTAGGGAGCCAGGAGACTGAGCTCTGCTTTTGTCTCCCGTTCCTCCTCTTGGCCCCAGACCATAGTACAACGTGGGTGAAATTAGCCATCCTTTATCACCACATCCAGTTTTCACTGCTGCATGCCCCAGCACTATTTTGCTTTCTGGCCACACTGATGGGTGCAGACCTTTCGAAACGCTGCCATGTGTGATGGAGGGGTGCATGGTATCTGAGCTTCCAGCACCTCCAGAGGGCCTGTGGCCTGGGCTTCCATTCTGGTTCCTTCCTTTTTCCCAGCTGTTACCTGCCCCCCTTTCTTATTACACTCTTCATGGACCCTCTTTCTCCCCCACATCCCCTTCCACTTGGCTGACCTTCCCTTCCCTCTCCCCCAGGACACCTCCGGAGCCAGGGTCTTGGCCAGGATGAAAGCGCTGGCCAGGCCCATAAATCAGCCGGCCTGTGCTCCTTAACCTTCCCCATTAACCTCTCACACTGGCAGGCATTAGGTGTTGCACTTAGCTGCCATAAATTACCCACCAATGAATTTATGAGGCCAGCTTCTCCCCCTCCCCGGCTCCTCCAGCCTTCCAGGGACCAAGCCCCAGACAGTGCCAGGGGCTGGCCCCAAACTCCTGCCCCATGCCCAGCACCAACCTTCTATGCCAGACCCAGACTGGAAGGCAACAGGGGTTTGGGGGAGGGTGGGGAAGCCACCTCTCACATTCAGTAGCTACGGTTCTCTTTTGGAGTGTCTCCTTATTTCCTCCAAAAGACAAACCCACCTTGAATATAATATCCACCTGAGTTTCTACCATGTGCCAGATACAAAGATGCCCACCATGGGGCATGCATCAGCACCCATTTTCCAGGGGATGGGACAGTGTCCCATGGCAGTAATAGGTGTGTGTTCCTTTCCTGCAGACCACTACCCCGAAAGGACCCAGGAGGGCTGACTGTCACCTAGTCACCCAGCACCTCAGGGGTCGAGCCACTTTGTTGAGAGTTTGCTCCTTCCTGTTTAAGCATTCAGTCCTACAAAATCACTTCCACAGAGGGAATCATGATGCCTCTGAATGGGGACTGTGTCTCAGCCCCCAGTCAGGCGCACATCTGAGGACATGGTTGGGAACACACAGGGGACATGACTAGATACCTGCTGGACAGAGCTGCAGAAACTTGATATGTATGTAAATTCTGCAGCCCATTTTTCAGAAGAGAATACTGAGGCTAAGAGAAGTCAAAGGTCACCCAGAGAGTAAAGGTCAGGCCCAGCAGGCAGACCACAGTCACTTTGGGAGAGTAGGGACAGTATGACAAATGGAATGGCACAGGAGTAGAGTGGTCACTCCAAGGACCATCTGCTGATGCCTGCCAGGTGGAGGGTGGGGGTTGGGAGGGCATGCAGGGATCCTGTAAAAGTCAATTGGGGACAGGTACCAATGGCACATGTGGTAATCTTAGCTACTCAAGGAGGCTGAGATCTGAGCATTGTGATTTGAAGTCAGCAGAGACAGACAAATCTGATATTCTTATCTCCAATTAACCAACCAAATGCTGAAATTGGATGTGTGGCTAAAGTGGTAGAATGACAGCCAAAAAGCTAAGTAACAGCATCCAGGTCCTGAGTTCAAGCTCCAGTACTGGCATGAGAAAGAAAGAGAGAAATAAGGAAAGAAGAAAGGAAGGAAGGAAAAAAGAGAGAAAGACAGAGGGAGGGAGGAGGGAAGGAGGGAGGGAGGGAAAGAAGGAAGGAAGGATTGTGTTCTGGTGGCTCATGCCTATAATCCCAGCTACTTAGGAGGCTGAGATCTGAGGACTGCAGTTCAAAGCCAGCCCAGGCAGAAAAGTCTGTGAGATTCTTTTCTTTAAATTTTTATTTTTTGTATTGTTATTATAAAGATGATATACAGAGGGGTTACAGTTACATCAGTCAGGTAATGAGTATATTACTTTTTTTGGACAATGTCATCCCTTCCTTCCCTTGCTCTCTGCCAGTTGAGATTCTTATCTCTAATTAACTGGCAAAAAGCCAGAAGCAGAGCAGCAGCTCAACCGGTAGAGTGCCAGCCTTGAGTGAAAAAGCTAAAAGATCCCGAGTTCAAGCACTAATACTGGCACAGCAAACAAACAAACAAAAAACTGAAAATAAACACTGGATATTCAGCTAGGGGCAGGAGAATTCAGCTCCAGAATGTCTAAACAGTAATTGTTTGGAGTTGGAAAATGGACAGCCCCATGTTGCTTTTTTTAAATGGATAATTTTGGAAGTTCCAAGTTAATAATTAGCTCAACAGTTGATCATATTTATGAAATATTTTATAAAAGGATCATATTATATATTCAATATTTTGAAGGAAAAGGAAAAAAAGTCATAGTTTTCATTCTACACACACACACACACACACACACACACACACACACACTAGATTCTCATACCACCTGAATGAGTAGTTCAGACCAGATGCCAGCCAATTGCCTAATGCCAGCTGGAAATGGAGTTATGTGTGTATACCACTCCCCAAACATCTCTAGCTTTGTGTACAAAACCATATGTGGCTGTCTCTCCATGCACATTGGCGGCTTCTATATTCACAACAGATGTGTACATACACACACACACACACACACACACACACACTCATCTTTAGTTCAATATAGCAAATTTTTATGCAGTCTTCCTTCTCTGTAGGGCAGGTATGCAGGGGTGTGTGTGTGTGTGTGTGTGTGCGCGCACGCGTGCGCGCATGTGCTCTGACACAGAGGAGCTTGTGTTTGTACCAGGGCACAGAGCTGACTATACCAGAAGCCAATCACAGGCAAGTTGTAGGCTGTGTGAGTCTCACTGCTCAAACACAGAGCACACTGCACATTCCTGGCTAGGATGTGGACCACGGTTTGAAAGCAAACTAGTGGTCAAATGAGAGGGGAGGGAGGTGGTGAAGGCAACCTGGGGCCTAGGCGGGATGAGGGAATAGGAGGAAGATTTTAGGTCTTTTTAGTGCCACAGACTGGGGGCTGATAGCCTTCAGTTTGCTCTTACTCAGATGTCACTGCCTCTGACCTCTTAGTTCACTTTCTGTTGCTATCACCAAATACCATAGTCTGGGTAATTTATAAAGACTAGAGGTTTGTTTGCCTTGTGGTTTTCGAGTTCTGAAAGTCCAAGAGCCCACTTGCTGGCCCCTGACGAGGCCTTCTTGCTGCCTAGTAAGGAGGTAGAAGGAATCACAGGCTGTAACGGAGAATGCTCTGCCTTGGGTCTCCTCTTCTTCTAAGGCCATCATGGAAGCCTCACTTTTACGACCTCTTCAAATCTGAATAAGCTCCCCCCGCAAAAGCTCTATGTCCAAACACCATGAACGTATAGGCTTTGCCCAAAATGTGGTTTTCAGGGGATGGGGGATGCTCTCAAATAGCAGCATCTGTGTTGGTGGGGCGTCTGGAGGGAAACAGCTTTACATCAGCTCCTCAGCCACCTGGTCTCGACTCTCACACTCAGCCTCTTCTCCCAGATCCTGGGGGAGCAAATGTCTAGGACACCCTGTGTGTCACACGAGTCCCCACTTCTCTAGATGATGGGCCCAGATCAGGGAAGGCAGAGCCTGTGCGGGGAGGGGGGGGGGAAGGGGGTTGCTTTTCCCACCCAGCTTAAGTGCTGTTCCCTGACCTCCTTGCTGGACTCCAGAAGGTTCTGGGGTCTTGTTGACTCTTCTCTCCCCAGAGCCCAGCACAGAGCCAGATCTACAGAAGTGCTCTCCCTAATGAGAACATGGATGTTTACTGGGGTGACAGTCACTGGGGTTTGTGTATAGCACTACTGAGAGATGATTTACTGCTGAAGAAATCAAGTACCCTCTCAGCCCACCTGACATCTAGTATCTTCATACCCTGACATCTTGACATCTGGCCCTGCCCACCAGGATGGGGTGGGGTGGCGTTCCTTGTCTCTGGCTCCGCAACTGAATTCTCAGTCATCAGCCCAGTAGCTGGCACATAGTAGGTGCCAGAACAGTTCATGTGAGGATCTGAGTGCAGTGCTCTGAACTGGGAAGCGTTTGTGCCCTGGTGTGGAGGGAATTCTCTGCTAAGACACCAAAGCCAAAGCTCTGCCATCAGAACAGAGCTGGCCTCAGGCTTAAGTAAAAATGAGGGGCTTTAGCTATACAGAGGGGCTCAAACCGAAGGTACCTCCTGTATCACTAAGCATTTAAAAGGGAGTGACAGCTTCAACACACAAATTGGCTTTCCAATAAAGGAGAGCATTTAAGGGGTTAGGGAGGGAAGGGATCTGTCTTTAACCTCTGTAAAGACTGACCACACTTTATCCCATTACAAGTAGCTGGAATAGGCTCTATTTGGCCTGACAAAGAAATAGGTTCAGAGAGGTCAAGAAATTTTGCTCCAGGTCACACAACCAGGGTCTAGCAACATTGGTCTGACTCACATCTTTTGCTGGGCCATAAGGGGAAGAAAGAAAAATCACTGCTGGCTTTGCTACTGAATCTGGCATCATACTGACTGTTGGTTCCACCCTTCCATCCCCAGACTTTTTTTTTCTAATGAGGATTTAGTTATTCTCCATAGCAAAAGGGATCAATTTGAAGCATTCAAAATTTCTTTTTTATACTTTCCCTCTGGCATGCCTTCTAAGCAGGATGTTGTTGGTTGTGGGTTCTTCCAAAGGCTACGGCAGAGATAATATAGGCTTCCAGAAATGCACTTCAAAATGCACCCCAAACACAAGCCCACCTTTCCTTGTCTTTAGAAAGAGCTGCCAGGCCACTATTGGGTAGGAGGTGCGTAGTTTGCAGGGTGCCATCTGGTCCCTGCCAGGGGGCACAGTAGCCAAACATCTGCAAACTTGGGGCTGGGATAAATGAGCACCCAGTCAGTCTCAGATCTGACACAAACACATTAACTAGTGCTGAGGAGATGGGGGAGGAGGGAACAAAGCTGTCTCCAGGGAGTTCACTCAAGGCCCCCCCACCCCCACCCCAACTTTGTGGCAAAGAGTCCAGGCAGATAGATCTAGGTTCTTGGCAGGCTCTGTAGCTTAGTGACCCAGGGAAATAGTGGAGGCCTTTAGGCAACTGGCCTGAATGCTGGCGACAGTACCTGATGCTCTTGGCTATAAAGTTGTAGATTGAGTAAAGTAGAGCACTACCGTAGTGATCACCAGGGCCTAGAGGTGTCCTGACCTCTTGAGGGGGCCTTGGGGTGAGGGGGGGGGGACAGGCCTCTGCCTCAGGCACACCAGAGCAAGGTGTCTGGCCACATAGACCTGCTTCCCTGGCTCCTGCTGGAATCCTCTCAGTCTGCACCAGCTGCCTCTCCCAATCTCTGTTCCCCAGGCTGGCCTGCCCGTCCACCCTGGCAAGGGCAGAGATGAGGCCCTGCAAGGGGCTCTGGCCCCAGGCCGGCTTGCCTGCCCCCAACTGGCCAAGGACTCCTTGTCCTGGGAGGGAACCAGCCCTGGGCCTCAGGCCCCCTCTCCCTCCATGGCAGCTGCTCCTCCGAGGAGGGCAGGAAGATTCCTTGCAGTATTCCCTGTCCAAGGGTCAGCACCCCACAGGGGCCCAACCCCAAGACCCTCACCATCCCCCAGGGCTGCTTCCTCCTGAGAATTTATCCCAGAAACCTGAGAAAATGAGCCAAGCCCTAGAGAAAGGGGGCTGGTGTGTGTGTGTGTGTGTGTGTGTGTGTGTGTGTGTGTGTGTGTGTGTGTGTGTGTGTGTGTGTGTGTGTGTGTGTGTGTGTGTGTGTGTGTGTGTGTGTGTGTGTGTGTGTGTGTGTGTGTGTGTAGGGGGGGGGGAGGCTGGTCTCTTGACCTCAGTTTCTTGGGCTGGGGGGCAGCCAGCCTGTCCTCTAGAAGATCTCTGCGGCCCTCCCACTCCCCACGCTGGCTTCCAGCTCTTTCCTTTTCCCACACTCCAGCCTGCAGGCACTCAGCACCCCCAGCTCCTCTTAAAGGGACTCAGAGAACAACACAGTTTCCATGGACAGAACAATGCCCTATTAATCTAACGAGGGATTTGAACTTGGCAACATTTCTGCCTTTGATTTAAATATCATTTTGGTAATAGGGAGGGGAGGCATAAAGAGGAGGTGGAGAAGAAGACGGACTCTGGGGATGGAGTTTCCAATACCTTGTGAACACAAGAGGATTCGAATATAAAATTAAAGCCTGCTCCCTTCTCTGTCCCTCCCCTCCCTCCCCCCCCCCCCAAAGCTTACTTCCCACATACTTCATGGGGATATTTCAAGTTAAAGTTTTGTTTACCTTATAGAAAAGTTAATTAGTTCCTTTTGATCTCATAGGGCAAACCACACAGGAAATTTTTCTTCACAAAACGTACATACGGAGACATGCGTTACCCCTCCTAACCAGAGATATTCATTAAAACAATTCGTTTCGATTTTTAATTTAAAGAAAACATTTTACATTTTCCTTATTTATTATTAAGAGAGTAATTGTCCCAGGGTAGGGAACAGAGCGGGTCGGGCGGCCGTGTTTTTGCTTTGCTAGCAGGCAAAGCAAAGCTAGTGGGCCAGTTTATAATCTGCTCATAGTTTGTTTTTCTATTTCGGATAACAAGAGACTTCTGCAAAGAGACAAACTTTCAAACATGCCAGATTTCAGTCGCCAAAATATTAAAAATTCAAGGTTTTAGAGATTGAGACTGTATGGTTTAGATAAAGATATTTAAGTACTGAAATATAAATATTGGAGATCCTGAAAAAAATATCATTGCATTGAAATCTGAAACAGGCAGGGATTCAGGGAGGGGAGAAAATGTATACTTTTTTTTGAGGTTCACCTAATGAAATATCATACATAGTACATCAAACCCTTAAATTTTTTATCTCTCTCTCTCTCTTTCTTTCTTTCTTTCTTTCTTTCCTCTAGAGATGCTTAAGTAATACCTGGAATTTGTTCTATAAGCTGCTTAGCAAACATCTCGAAAGAGAAACGCTTGGATTTTCAAAATGCGATTTTCAATCATAAGCACATTTTCCACATCTTGTATTGTTATGCCAGGGATCTGCAAATTGTGGAATTCATTTCCAGCGCACATCAACCGAAGAAAAAGAAATAGTATGGTTTCTTCGAGGTTGAAAGAACAAATTAAAAGATATTGCTGATGGAGAAGCCAAAAGCTGTGGTCCCCATTACAGCAAGAGAAAGAAAGAAAGAAAAAAAACCCTACAGATATGTATGGACACAAAGCCCGAGGAAGAGATGTTTTCACAAAAGCAAAACCACAAAAACATAACAGCTCTAAAGCGTGGTGTTGACATCAGTATATGATTTTGAGGGTATTTGGGGGTGCATATCCCTTTCCTGCCCCTGACACAAATATTTGGAGATTGAGACTGTCGTTGTTGATAAAAATTAAATTGATGCCGCATACAAAAGATATATAAAAAGCATGTTAACATATGGGAAGACTTTGATGGAGTGCTGTACGGCAGACGCACAGGCATCTGATGACATCTTATTGTCACCAATTTGCGTTTTAATCTTTCCCAACCACTGTCTGAACAAACAGAGCTCTTACTGTAGATTTCCTTGGAAGTTTTCACCTGAAGATAGATCCTTTCCCCCCCCCTCGTTTAGATAGACCTTATTCTGCTAGTATTTTTTTTCTTTTTAGTAAATAGTAAAGGCATGTGACAACCCACTTAGGAAGCTAGAAAAGAATGTCGATACTTTGGAGAGGTTTATAGAAAATGCTGACGGTGGCACAGCCCTGAGAACGAACAGCCTCGGGGAGAACTGGCTTCGAATCCAAGTTTCCATCATCTTTATGTTCAAACGCACAATCCCAGAACCTTTTTCAAATCGTCCTTCTAGAATGTAGTTATTTTAATTTCCTCCTTTAAATACCTTTGATATTTTCTTCTAAGGATGTATGTGTGCTTTTTTTTCCCTTAAGAGTTGGAAATACTTTCTTCTTTTCTCCCTTTTTCTTTTTTTTTTCTTTCCTCAAGGAAAATGATTTAAATGTAAAGTCTAAGGGGAAGAGAAAGCCAGTTCACAAATTGAATGAAAAACAGAAGCTTCAAATGAATACTTCATTCCCTCTTTGGATTTGCTAGATGGCAGCTAAAATTTAAATACTTCCCAAAGACAGCTGTGAGGCTATTCCTTCCAAATAAATATGTACCTATTTCCATTTTCATCAAGACAGATAATTTTCTCTGGGGTGATAGATTAGGAGACTGGAGGCTCTCCCTTCTTAGTGCTTTTTAAGGGAAATTTGAGATTTCATTAGATATGTGTGTATAATGTTTTCCTTTCCTGAAGGGCAGAAAGAAAAAAAAAAAGACGAATTTGGGAACCGTGGCTGGGATAGAATCTGGGGTTCTGCGCTCATACTTTATTGGACTGAAAGCAAGAGAAAAGAAGGAAAAAGGGAAAAACAAAATAGGAAAGAGAGAAATAGAAGGAGAAAGGAAGGAAGAAAAAGAAGGAAACAAAAAAGAAAGAAGGAAAGAAAGAGAAAGAAAGAAAGAAAGAAAGAAAGAAAAGAAAAAAATGAACAAACAGGAAAAGAAAGCACAAAAGAAGAAAATTCTGGAAGAATGATAAAAAGAACAAGGTAAGTAAATATTTTCCTAATACATTTCCAAGTGAAAATCCACAAACCTACCCAGTTCAGAGAAAACAAAAACAAAAACACACCAAAACACCTAAAAACACAAAAACAAAATTTGTCCCTACCTTTGTCAGCTGAGCAGTAATGGGGAAGTTGTTTCCAAAGTGGTTATGACCTGCACAATGCTTCTTACCTTAAATCTATACATTTTGAACAAAAACAGCTTGGAGCAATTCTTCCCAAACAATCCCAAATGTTAACCATTCCATCTCAAGATCAAGTTTCTGCCAGGGCCTAGATGGTCATATCAGTTCAGATTTCTTTTCTTTTCTCCCCCCCCCAACTTTAAAAAAATATGTATTCTTATGTTTCCAATCCTTAAACATACTTTTTTCATCTCCCTTAATGCTGCTTCTGGCGAGTAGATAGGATGGGAGCCCTTCTCTGCAGGACAATTAGCCTTCTACTTGATCATTTTAAGACGGGATGATTTGTTGTGGTGTCTGAATGGGGGCTTTCTCCTGTTCTCTTTTAATATTGTAGCAGATACGTAAAGTTTACAGCATGCTGTAAATATGTCAGCTTTGGCCAGGGAGTTTGCTAATAAAGAACTTAGAGGTATTATTGATGGAAAAGATAATGTTTTCAATAAGACTTTCAGGGATTGAAGGTTGAGACGCTGTTACTGAGGAAGGCGCAAAAACCAGGGTGTTGGAAATGCTGAGCCCTGGTGGCTAGGCTGGGCCGGGCCTGTTAGCCACAGGCCTCGCTGCTTGACTAGCTGCCCTGGGCATACTGTGACTTAGTTTTGTGTGTGTGTGTGTGTTTACACTCTTTAAAATAACTAAGTGGTTTTTAAAAAACTTTGTCCTTTTAAAACGGGTTTCCCTGGCCATCAATAATAGCTAAGCTTATCAGAGAATCACAAAAATAATATTTTCTAGTAGATGTCTTTGGATTTAGAAAGAGATTCCTAGCTGGGCTCCAATGGCTCATGCCTGCAATCCTAGCTACTCAAGAGGGTGAAATCGGAGGGTTATGGTTCGAAGCTAGCTTGGGCAGAAAAGTCCCTGAGACTCTTATCTCTAATTAACCACCAAAAAAACTAGTAGTAAGGCTGTGGCTCAAGTGGTAGAACATCAGCCTTGAGTGAAAAAGTGAAGGGACAGAGCCCAGGCCCCTGAGTTTAAGCCCCAGTAATGGAAAGAAGAAGAAGATGATGAAGAAGGAGGAGGAGGAGGAGGAGGAAGAGGGAAGAGGAAGGAGGAGGGAAGCTAACTCTGACTCCTGTGGATAGGCCTGAAAAAGAAGCCCACCTTTTTGACATTAGAATCTCACTTTGTTACTTGGAAAGCCAACTTCTGAATGTAAATGGGACTCATTTTTCTCTCCCTTATATTCATTGGTGGCTTCTTCTTTGCCTGCCCCTTTTTCCAAAGAAAAAGAGCAATCTTGGTCTCATCTCCCCCACAGCCCTGGGCCACACAATCACAGGACTCACGCCCTGGTTGTTTGTCACATCGGCCTGCCTGACAGTCTCATCTGGTGTTAATGTGGCTGTCACATGGGTTGGTCTTAGAATTCCATGCTCATTCACCATTAATCAAATGCATCATTATGAATTGTGTATGCATTTTAGAGCAGACCCAAGGCCCAGCTCCATAGTGAAGCAATATTTTTTTTCATTCATGTTCAATAACAAAACTAAACACATCTGCTGTGAAGATGAATGACAAGCCCTGAAACCTACCACCCTCAGTTATAGGTTGCTAAGCACCATCCAGGTAGCATTCGTTTCTCCAGATAATTGCAAGAATGACTTCCGGGTCACCGCCATCACCCCCGGTGCAGAGAAGCTGGTAGAAGAGGCCAGCAATGCCAATGGCCGGCTTTCTCAGCTGAGGTAACCACGGCTGTCTCCTTTTTGCTTTGGAGACTTTAAAATTGCATTTCAGTCAAAATTGGGACTGGATAGTCTAATTTGGAGAAATGTAAAATATTTATAAGTAGAAGGTGGAGGCTCAGGACAACTTACTGTTAGAACCTTCAGCACTTGTGAATTATTGTACCTCCTTGGGACTCATTCACTTGATTTAGGTTCTGTTCCTACATGCTGAGTTCTAGAATCTTCCTTAGAGTCTCTGGGCCCAGAAAGAAGATTTTTCACTGGGCGTTACCAATGATAGATGGAAGGCCTCCCTGAGAACGGGTATGTATTTCAGGTAAAACTTCCTGCCTATCACCAGGAGATGGGGCCTGGTACCTGAGGCAGGAAGGCCTGGCCAGGGTGCAGTTGGGGGTGCAGATCTAACTGGGGCTCAGCTCACATTTGGAAGTTCATTTGTCCTAAGTACCAAAAGAGGCCAGAACTGGGGAAGCAGAGGAGGCAGGGTCTCCCTCTCAGCCATCTGAATTACGGTGCCAGGGGAGCCTGGCAGAAAGACCATCTTTGCCCATGTATCTCTCTGCTGCTGGGGCAGCTCCCAGGAAGACTGAGTATTAAGAGCAGCTGGGGTGGGGTGAGGGGGAGGGGCGCGGCTCTAGAATGAAGCTGGGGTCTCTCATGTGGCCTTCTGGACATGATTGGAGAATTCTCCTCCCTTGGGAGCTTGTCCCCTTCTGGACTGTCTGGGGTGCTTCCCCTTGGTGGGGTTCTGGGGCATCAGAGCACAGATTTTTCAGTCTGTCTTCATGATGCTCTCCTAGGCTGAAGGGGGGATGGTGCCAGTAGTTGGTACAGAAATGACAACCAACAAGCTGCCACAGAAATAAGCCAGTGGCAGCTGCCAGCAAGCAGGGGCCAGAAGTGACCCATGGCTGCGGTCACCTGGTTAAGCCTGGTATGTGAGACGGGCAGCTTGAGGCAGGTGTGGCCTTGGTGAGGGGGTGGATGGGGTGGTGTTGGTTTTCTCTCTCTCCTATGGCCTTCGGGGCTAGACCAAGGCAGGAGTGTCTGAGGTTTAGAAGCCCAAGCTTCTAAATAGCCTGGAAGAGCAGAGGGGGACAGGCTTTAGGGTTGCTATGGCCCAAGACCTCACCTATACAAGGAGTAGAGTCTGCCCCATGCCCACAGCGTCCTGAAGACCCTTAGTCTAGGGTTCCTGAAGCCCTAGGAAGTGGGGATCAGATGGTATGTAACACCTCGGTGAATACAACTCTGGAAGGTCATCAAGCTGACTAAAATGCTGGCCTCAGAGACATAGGCAGGGGGTCTCAGATGGAGATGGAGATGTAAAGAATAGTCTAGAACTACCTAAGAAAATGTAGATGTCTGATTCCACTTGGAGCAGGCTCGCCAAGGACACAGCTCCGGTTCCATTGGAACTTGGGTGTTTTTTTTAAAATAGGATTTGGGTAATTTTGGTTTGAGGTTTAACAAGTCAATGTGTGGCTTGTCTGGCTGTCTGTCTGCCACCTGGTTTGCTTCAAGGACAGAGGAGAGTTTCTGTTTATAAGCTACCCACAGGCGTGGCTGCCCACGGGTGATAATGTCACCTCTCTACCCCATCCAATAATCCAGCCTTATCCGGCTATAACTGGTCCTTTAAAGGAGGCCTGGCTCAGGACACTGCATAATGGAGGACTCCATGCAGTGAAGAAAAGGGATTTAAAAGTAGATAACATTTGACATGAATCAATATCTACTACATACGTGAAGTTAAACACATTTTTTTAATTGTTTGCTTTTGTTTTGTTTTGTTTTTCTGGGTGCTGAGGATTGAGCCCAGGGCCTTGCATGTGCTAAACACATGCTCTACCATTGAGCTCCACCCCTGTCCCCGCCCCCACCCCACCCCCAGTCCATAAACTCATTTTAGCAAATATACCTGGTGAGACACTCCAAATACAGGAGTATTTAAAAAATAAATAGAAAGAACAGCTCTGCATGCAATGATCAGGAAAGCACTGGACACACACGAAATACTCCAGCACTTATTAATTCAACAGCATGAAATTAGGGTACTTTATTCTGCACTAGCAGTCTCTCTCTGCAGAAGCAACCAAATGAACAAGCCTTGTGTGTTCTTCCAGAAATATTGTGAGCTTGTGCCTAAGCATATATGGACATCCAATGCAATTGCACTGCTAAGTAGAAAGAGTAGGGGGAAAACCAGTCTTGACCACACCTTTTTAAAGCAAATAAGGAAGCCAATCACCAGAAGCTCATGCCAGTAATTTCAGCACTTAGGAGGCTGAGGTCTGAGGATTGTGGTCTGAAGTCAGCCCAGGCAGGAAAAGTCTGTAGGACTTTTATCTCCAAGGAAGCACCAAAAGCCACAAGTGGAGCTATGGCTCCAGTGGTAGAGCTCAAGTTCCTGAGTTCAAGCCCCAGTATCGGCACACACACGCCTGTGCACGCGCGCGCGGGCACGCACGCACATATACACACACACATACACACATGCTCAGGAAATACTGTAGAATTGTATATCAAAATAATGTTGAGGATTCTATCTAAAAGTGGAATTGTGGATGGATTTCTGTTTCATTTCATTCCTTTTTGCTCACTTCTGTATTTCTAAACACTATTAGAGGAGGAGGAGAGAATTTGAGATGAGGGAATGGTTGAGATACGAAGTCCTGGACGCTGACCTGTAATCTGGCTCCCACCCTTTGGAGCCTCTGGACTCCCTTAGGAGGGTTCATCCAGGTCATCTTCCACTCTGTCCTCAGTGGAGGCCACTTGATTGTCACCATGAAGGCCTATCTGTGTTTGGCTCTGCCTGATGGCTCCAAGACCCCTGCAGGTCCCTTGGGCTGATGATCTAACCAGAATAAAACCTGTAGTCGGTCATCCTGAATTCTCTTCTCAGAACGTGACTTCTGGGTTGCTTCAGCTACCTCCTCATCTCTTGGCCTAGTGATAGGGACCAACCCCTTCCTCTCCCTACCTTTCCAGACTTGAGGGGGTTGCCTGGCAAAACCTGGCAGTCAACAAGTCCTGGGCTGGGAGGTAGGCAGATCTGTTTACCAGCTATGAGACCAGGACAGATCAGTTTACATTTCTTTTTCTTTCTTTTTTTGGTCGTGGGGCTTGAACTCTGGGCCTGGGTGCTGTCCCTCAGCTCTTCAGCTCAAGGCAAGTGCTCTACCACTTGAGCCACAGCATCACTTCCAGTTTTCTGGTGGTTTATTGGAGATAAGAGTCTCAGGGACTTTCCTGCCCGGGCTGGCTTTCAACCGAGATCCTCAGATCTCAGCCTTTTGAGTGACTAGGATTACAGGTGTGAGCCACTGGCACCCAGCTTTCAGTTCACATTTCTGAGCCACAGTTTCTTCATCTCCAAAATGGGGCCATGAGGTGCTAACATATCTACACTCTCAATTGAGTTTTGGTATACAGATTTTCTTCCCCCCCCCCCCCCACCAATGGCCTCCCCCCCCCCCCCCCGCCCCCCCGACTCAAGGATTTCTGGTATACCAAACTCATTATTGGGTGGACAGTCTTATAAACCTCTTCATAGGATATCAGGTAGGGGGCGAAAGAAAAGGACCCCCTAGAGGGAAAAGCATGGGAAAATCAGAGAAGGCTTCTCAGAGGAGGTGGCATTAAAATTGCACCTTGGAGGATGGATTGGAGCTCTGGCCTGATGGGGCTTGTAGTCAGGATGTCAGCCCTTGCATCCATATGATGTCACTTGGTTCTTACAATAGTCAGGGAATTTGGCTTTTGTTGAAGGGGGCGGGTTGATGGAATTTATTTTCCAATCAGATCAGGTTGGAAAGGAAACAGAGGGGAACGCACCAGACAGGAGTTGGACAATTCTCTGAATCCAGCCTATATGTTCCCTCTGCTCTGACCCAGAATACTGGCTGCTTTACTCAGCTTCAAACAGGGAGAGCTTTGAAGCTCACCCCATGGAGAACTTCTTCCTAGTGATCTTTCTGCTTTTCTCCTGCGAGGGCTGGCGAGAGTGAGAGCTCCAGGCAGCAGACTGCACGGCTTCTAACCCCGCCTCCCTCTCCCCTCCCTCTCCTACATGGGTACTGGTGACCTTGCACAAGCTCCAGCTTCCTGGTCATCAATGTGAGCCTGATGACCATGTCATGGCTATGCCCACCTGGCCGAGCCAATGGGAGTATTCCAGACAGTGAAGAGTGCCCACTTAATGCCTAGTTCATGCCAGGAAGTCTGAGTCAGGGCTGGGTTCTCTGCCAGCCAGTGGAGCTCAATGTCTAGACACAAGACATCATCATCCTTCCACCAGCCCCATATCTAGGTCTTAGCTCATCTGGTACCCACACGAATCCCATGTTCCAGGAAAAGATTTATCCTTCTTAATTTTCCTTTTCCTAACTTAGGCCACTGCCTTTATGCCTACTGGCTCTCCAGGCCCAGTCGGCAGAGAAATGGGTGACTTGAAGAGCAGAGGGAGAAGATAGTTGTGAGGTGGAGGTCAGAGCTACAGATGAGCTAGTGGGAGAAAGCCCTGGTAGACACGCTGGTCTCCAGTACCATTTCCGGCATCAAGGTCAAAGTCAAGGTCAAGGCAGTGCCACACCTGCTCCTGTGCGGCTCTTCTCCCCAAGTCTTCCAAATCAAGCAGGCAAAGGCAGCTTTGGCTTTCTTTCCTCCCTCCTCTCATCTGTAAAATTGAGACGTTACAGTTCCAAAATGGGCTTTGAGCCTGTAGAAATTAATCCAGTCTGGCAGGAGGTCTGAAAATAAACATATTGTTTCGATTGGTGTTGACATTTGGATGGTGAGAAGGTTTGAAAATGTAGCTATAGTTGGGACTTTGCAGCCTGTCCAAGTTTTTCCTGGGAGGGGCTTGGATGGGCACAGCCTGGTCACTGGGAAATGAGCTTTAGATGCCAACACTAGGCACCAGACCAGGTGGGGGCTTTGGACCTCTCTTAGAAACCAACTATGCTCCTTTGAGACTTAGTGTGCCAAGCCCCTCTTGACAGAGTGGGGCAGCCAATCACTGAGGGATGTGACTCAAATCACCTACTAAGCTCTTGCTATCTTTCTTGGGCCAGTGCTACCATGTATCTGTCTGCCTGTATTTTATAGCTGGAGACACTGAAGATCTGAGAGGCCAGTCCTTGGTCACTGAGGAACACAGTGAGGACTTTGATGTAACTTTCTCTGAGTCCCAACCCTTGCTCTTTGCTGCCTACTGCATGCCAGGAACATTCTGGAAGGTGTTCTCACTAAGAAAATGGTTCTTTGTCTGAAGGAAAAGCTGAGCCTGGACTGAAGTGACCTGAGCTGGCAGAGTGTTTGGTTGTAGATTGCCACCCCAATCTCATTGCTGGGACCCCTAAGGGTTTAAGCCCTCTGCCTTTCCCTTCTTGCCACTTGTAGGGACCTGGGAAATGATCCCCCCTCCTCAGCCTCTATGCAAGGGAGAGGGAGATGGCTTCTTCCTCAGTGCATGCCCTTCCTACCATGCTCCAGCCTAGCTCCTTGGAAGGGAAGCCAAGAAAATCCTGCTTGCAGGGCAGAGGTGACACCGGCTAGCCACAAGCACTGGAGGGGCGGGGCCTGGCTGTTTGAGGCACAGGTCTTGTCTTCTGGGACATTCACTAAATCCTGTGCCTGATGACTCTTATGTATCCCAGAGCTCACTCCAGATCTTGGGAAGCAAGGCCACCTCCAAGGGCTTCAATGTCTGGCATCGCTGTTCTGTCCCTACTCTGTGCCTGTCCCCACATAGCTCAGCACAGCTAGAAGGCTTACTGCCATGCTGTGTGGTTCCACTTTCAACTATCAGAAGCCTTGTTGGGCCCATGACCTCTGGCTCCCAGATGGCTGTTTATAGGGGATAAAGGCAGACAAGATAAGCTGAGTGCCAGTGGCTCACGCCTATAGTCCTAAGTACTCAGGAGGCTGAGATCTTAGGAGCCAGGTTGAACAGAAAAGTCCATGAGAGTCTTATCGCCAATTAACCTGCAAAAAGCCTGAAGTGGAGCTGTGCCTCAAGTAGAAGAACACTGGCTTGGAGTGAGCAAACTAAGGGATAGCACTTAGGCCAAGTTCAAGCCCTAGTACTAAAACACACACACACACACACACACACACACACAAAGTTAGATGAGATGGACCCTCGTACTCAGGAGGCTGAGATATGGAGAACTATGGTTTGAAATTAGCTTGGGCAGAAATGGTTGTTAGAAGCCATCTCCAAAATAACCAGCTAAAAGCACTTCTGGAGGTGTGGCTCAAGTGGTAGAGCACCTGCCTAGCAAGCATGATAGCCTGAGTCCAAACCTCAGTACTACAAAAAAAAAAAAGTAAGCTGGGTGCCAGTGGCTCATACCTGTAATCCTAGCTACACAGAAGGCTGAGATCTGAGGATCATTGTTCAAAGCCAGCCCGGGCAGGAAAGTCCTTGAGACTCTTATCTCCAATAAACCACTAGAAAACCAGAAGTGGCGCTGTAGCTCAAGCAGTAGAGCACTTGCTGAAGAGCTGAGGGACAGCGCCAAGCCTAGAATTCAAGCCCCACGACCGACCAAAAAAAAAAAAAAAAAGAAAGAAAAAGAAAGATGACATGGGTAGGAGGCTTGAAGGCCAGGCTTCTGTGCTGAGAGCAAGGCTGCTGGCCTTGCTCCCCCTGTCCAGTCCTCTTTCAAGACAGGGGAATCCTTTACTGTGGGAATGCAGGGGCACAGGATTGCAAGATGAGAGAGGCGAGGCTTCACTTTACCCATGGAGCTACGCAAAGAGAAGAGGCTGCCATGTCTGGAGAGGAAGATGGCTCTTCAACCACAGCCCATCTGGCCACCTCCCCTCCCCTTCCCAGGGTTCTAGGATTGGCCGTCAGCTTCCTCAACCAGTCCATTGCCCCCTCTTTAACCAGTTTCTATCTGGAGCCTGTCATGGGGTTCTCTGTGTCCCCCTCCTTCTCATAGTCAAAGGCTCCAAACCACTACCAGAAGTTTGGGGTGCAAAGCTGGCTGTGACCTGACTCTGCTTGAGGAGCAAATGTTTGGACTTGGCCCGTGGGGTGGTTTGCATTTGTTGGCTGGCTTTGCTTGTGAGAGGTGTGAACCTGGGTTTGAGGGTCTGGAAGGATGGAAGGTTTGTGTTCATTTCAAGGTTCAGAGAAATGCTGTGGTTTGGGGTCATGGTTAGGTTTGATTTGCTTGCTTGATGGCATAGCAAAGCTTCTGCTTGGTGCCTGGAGGTGGTGAGGTATACCAGATGGGGCTGGCCCCCAGCTCTGGCCCTGGGTGAATGGCCAAGGCCTGAATGGGCCATGAGGCTGTTTGGGGGAACAGAGGTAGGCACACAGTATGTTAAGGCAATTTCCATGGACAATCAGGAAGGTGAATGGGATGGGGGTGGGGTGTTTGATGACAGAGTTTATCTTTCCCCCTCCCCCCTCCCAGCCTTGGAAGCTGGGATTTGCCTGTCCCATCTGCTGGGTGACTTGGAGCAGTGCCTCAGGGTCTCTGAGCTCTTTTCTCCAGTTTCTTCTTAAGGTGACAGGAGGATATGTTTGCAGAAACAGGCACAGTGTGGGGGCGGGGTGTGTGCAAGAGGACTCTCTTGTCTTGTACAGGCAGGGCTAGTCCTCTTTAACTGCCTTCTCTGATTCGCCACATTGCTTAGCCCCAGTGTTTGACGAGTGAGCCTTGTCCCAGCACTTCTACGGATGGGAAGTCTCACCCCAGCCCCCGCCCCCAGCTCAGAGCTGAAGTGCTGACTGCCTGAACTTGCCCTGGGGTGGAGCCCTCTCTCTGGGCACTGCCACCTTCCTCTAATGGCTGCTAGCCTTTGGTCACCTCCTAGGGTGCTCCCCATGGCTTCTGTGGCCTGTCCGCTCCTGCCTTGGAACCTTCGTTCTTCTTTCCAGGGCTGGAGAAACCTGCTTGTGCCCATCTCACACATCCCCACAAACACTGAGCTTTCATTTCTGGGTTGGCTTGTGGGAGTCTGAGGCTTGGCACAGTGCCCAGGTATTCTGGACTTCCAGCTACAGTTTAAGACCTTCCCAGTGCAATGACCTCTCAGGGTTAGCCCAGTACTTTTAGGTTTTGGTTTGCAGAATATATATATAGTTTGGTCATGGGGCTTGAACTCTGGGCCTGGGTGCTGTCCCCGAGCTTTTCAGCTCAAGGTGAGTCCACTATCATTTGAGCCACGGTGCCACTTCTGGTTTTCTGGTAGTTTATTGGGGATAAGAGTCTCATGGACTTTCCTGCCCTGGATGGCTTTGAACCATGATCCTCAGATCTCAGTCTCCTGAGTAGCTAGGATTACAGGCGTGAGCCACCAGCACTCGGCTCGATAATAATATTGACCTTGACTTCCTGAGCACTTTTTTTCCTTCTTCTTCTTCTTGGCACGTAATCCTCACAGACACCAACTTTGGGAGGTGGCATTATTATGGCCCATTTTATAAGGGCTCACTATACAGATAAAGAAACAGGCTAATTAATATCTGAGAGATTAATGAATGTCCAAGTTCACCCAAGACTCTGTGGGGACTCTGTGTCTCTTGAGAGCCATTGCTTTCTCTGGACCAGGGAAGATAGGACCAGCCCTAGACTTGGAAGACACGAATGGCTGGCTGTGTTACCAGACTGGGTCACTGCAGCCTGTTCAGAAGGTGCCACTGGCTATGGATGGAAACTGTTAGTGACAGAAGGGCCCTACTCAATCCTCAGGCCTGTTCAGCTACCTCAACCATGAGGATCAGGATGCCACCCAACCCTGGCTTCCCTCTCCCTTGGCAGAGAAACCAGGCTCCAGCTGGTCAACCACAGTGTTCCCTAGCGGCTCCTGTCAGGGTTACTTTAGTCTCTTCAAAAAGGATCTGCCTCAGTCCCTGGCCACTGTCCCCATGGGGCTGCACAGGCCAAGGGGTGGGGACACAGCTGGCCTCTCTGTGGCTGCTTCACAGAGGCCCTGCCACCTTTGAGGGTGATAAACAGCCCTCAAACCCAGGGAGTCAGGCTTGCATAAGGAAGACCACAATTCAACTTGTCAAAAAACAAACAAACAAACAAAATCCCCAACCCTCTCTGTTCTGTCTACAGCCTTGACCAGGAGTAAAATGAAGGGTGATCTCTGCTTCGTGCTTGATGTGCTCAGAGATCTCTGCTCTCACTTCCCTGCCCCATTTTCCAGCCTCCTTCCCGCCCCACCCGCCACTAGCTCTTGCTGTGCCTCCGGCTCTGTTTTCTGGTCTTCTATGTCTCAAAACCTACACCAGCGTCTCGCACTCCTTGTCTCCAGGATGTTGTAGCAACATGGACAGGAAGCGTTGCCTCCAGAGGCTCAGGGGTTGAGGGTTTGGTCTCCAGCTGGGGGCGCTATAGAGAAGCGACTTTAACAGGCTTACTTTATTGACAAGTTCATTGCTGAATGGGTAGTTGGTTGGTGAGGGCTGGTTGGAGGAAACGGGTCACTGGGGTATGCCTTTGACTTTGTCGCTCTCAGCTTCCTGGCTGTACCATGTATCTCCCCTCCTTCCTCCCACCATGATGCTCAGCCCACGAAGGCCCAGACACCTTGGAGCCAAATGACCATGGACTGAACTCTCAGGAACTCATACTCTCAATCCTTCTGTTTTAGCCTCCTGAGTGCTGGGATTACGGGTGTACACCACCACATTGAGCAACAACAACTCCCTCCCCTTCCCCCTCTTCTTCCTGTTCCCCTCCCCCCCTCCTCCTCCTCCCCCCTCCTCTTCCTCCTCCTCCTCCTTCTCCTCCTCCTCCTCCTTCTTCTTCTTCTTCTTCTTCTCCTCCTCCTCCTTCTCCTCCTTCTTCTTCCTCTTCTTCTTCCTCTTCCTCCTCCTTCTTCTTTCATTTCTTTTTCTTACAAAGAGCTCCTCCCATCTCCTGATCAAGTTGCATGAGCCTGGAGTGGATTGCATGTATATCTGACAACTTTGCTGTTTTATTGTTGTTTATTTTTTTCCTTCTGCCATTAAAATGAAAAAATCGGGGGCTTTTCCTCTGTCTCTTTAAAAAAAAAATTGAGAGGGGGAAAGGGTTGGAATAATAACTATACCAAATAGCTTAAACATGGTGCTAAATGTGTGCACCTCAGTCCTTCCCAGGTTTATACTTTTCTGAGACCTTCAGGTTTCTCTTAGGATAAAGACACGCATTCCCTTAGAGCCTGAGTGGCCATCCCCAGTTCTCCTGGACGTCTCCTTCCCACCCCTTTTCCCTCTCAGCTTTCCTTATTGTCCTCGACACTCGGCTCGAGACACTTGTCCTTTCTGCTCCCAGGCATGCCAAGCCTGGGACTCAGGGCCTTTGCACATCCTGTTTCTTTTCTCTGAATGCCCTTCCTTTCCTCTTAGCCTCCCCACCCTGTAAGGCTCCATCTAAATGCCATTCACTTCTCAAGGGCCTTATAATGTCTATTTCTAGCATCCATCCCCATAATCACCCACAGTCTGTGCCATTGTTGGTTCAGTGTTCCCTCTTTCTGAGGACTGGAAGCTCAGTGTGGGTGGGGTGCTAAGCTTAGGTTCTATGGTATCCTTCGGTGTAGTGCTTGGCTGTAGTCTTTCTTGATAATCTGTGAATAATCAATGAAATAGTCACGAGAAGATGGAACTTAAGCATAGCTATAATATCAAGAAAAACAAGAGCACCTGGATCTACGGCATGGCAGAGCTGGGAAAGGGTTAGAGTTGGCAAAAGTGCCCTGTGGCGCATTGTTGGAACTTTGGTGAATGTTGGTGCTGCCACGGGCACGTGCAGGTGTGTATATGCATATGTGTGTGTGCGTGCATGTGTATCCCCCATCCCCAGGGTGAGGGGTGCAGGCAGCCAGAAGAGCAAATGGGCAAATCTCAGACTGCCATTCCCACGTCAGACAGAACAGCTCCGCTTTCATGTTTATAGATTGAACTTCTGCTTCTGATTTTGTTTGAAAAGAAGGAAGACTTTGAGCCAAAATCTTCCAGCAGTTTGGAAACTGCTGGTCTAATCGAACCCCAAGTCCCTGGTGACTTTTTTTCTTTGCGGTGCTGGAGATAGAACACAGACGCTCACACATGCTAGGCAAGCACTCTACCACTGAGCTACAACCCCAGCTCCTCCTTGTTTTATGGATGGAGAAACCAAAGCCCAGAGAGGCGGAGGTGCTTGCTGAGGATCACAGAGTGAGGACTGCGCCATAGGCCCCCATACTGGCCGTCTGCCACCCAGCCCACTCTTTCTGGCTTTGGAAGAGCCTTTTGGTATCAGTTGGGACCAGATGACCCAGCATCAGAATTCCCAGAGCTCACAAAGGCTCTGGGTGTCATCGGACTTTTCATCCAGGCAGGTGAGTCAGGAGCCACTTTCTTAGCAGAACAAGAGACTCCTGTCTGCACGCAGTAAGAATCTCAATGTTATATACACTTACAGACGGGGAGAATCCCAGCACACAAAATGGACTCACTTCGGAGTCTTACATCCATATTCATTTGTTAGTTATCTGTCTAGAATAATATTGTCTGGAGGTTGTCCTTCAAGACACAGTAACAGGCAGGTGCCAACTGTTCATGCCTATAATCTTAGCTACTCAGGAGGCTGACATCTGAGGACTGCAGTTGGAAGCCAGCTCAGGCAGGAAAGTCCATGAGACTCTTCAATTAACCTGCAAAAAGTCAGAAGTGGAGCTGTAGCTCAAGTGGTAGAGCACCAGTCTTGAGCTAAAAAGCTAAGAGACAGTGTGCAGGCCCTGAGTTCAAGCCCCAGTATTAGCATCAAACAAAAACAAATGCGCAACAGACAGAAAAGTCACTGGGAAAGTCAGTGGGAGCAAAACTTTAGAAAGAAAACTAATTCTGTCCATTGACTTAGTGTGTATGAGTGTGGGTGCATGCGTGCGCACATGTGTGTGTGTGTGTGTATGTGTGTGTCCATATTTCAATAGTAGAATGGTATCCACCAATCTTTAGAAATCAATCTTTATTCTCTGGTTACAAGAGTAAGAGTCTCCTCTGGAAAACAAAGTATGGCATCAGAGAAATCAACATGTGTGACTTAGAAAGTGCAAGTGTTTGAATATTGCACCCCTTCCAATGCTGTTAGTGCTAATTTCTTTTCAAATCTACCAAGTGCCAGGCTTGGTTCCAGGCACTAAGGGTGAGAGGGGTGGCCCATACTGAACAAACACAGATGCCATTTGTTCCTTCATGAAGCTCATAAATGAGCAGGGATGAGGTGAAGTCACTGCATGATTAGAAAAATTAACAGAATCTTATATTTTAAAAGGAGCAATACAAAGGCACAAAACTAGAGAGAGAGAGTCTGACCAGAAGGTCTGGGGTAAAAGCTTTGTTGAAAGTGCTAAGCTATGATTGGGATCTGTTCTGTATGTCGGATTGAGAGGCAAGAAGGGTCAAAGAAGAGGAAATAGTCTATGCAAAGGCCCTGCGGTAGGTTAGCATAGAGGAGGGGCTGGAACATGATGAGGATGAAAATGACATCTGGGGTCAGGGTAATGAAGGGTCAGGTTTTGGGGTTTTGTTTTGAGCAAAGGAAGATAGAAACTGTTATAAATAAAGATAGCTATAATTAAATTTGCACTTTGTATCTGTTCTAAGTTTTTTGTGCATGTATACAGCAATTATTTCTTTACTGGGGGGGGGGGTTCAGCAATTGATCTTTATCAACTCACATAGCTGCAGCTTGATCTGGTGGCTCCAACAACAATGTCTCCAGGACTCAGTTTCTCTCTGTCCCTCAGCCTTGTTACCTACCCATGATTTCTAGTTCTAGGCTTTTATGTGGGGCCTCGTGGAGATCAAGATGCTCTCATCTTATTCTACTACCTATGGAACAGTGACAAAGAGCATCTGTCACTGCTGGCCAATCCCTGTAGTTTTGGGGAATGTGATGCTCTGATTGGTCAAGCTCAAGTCACATAACCAATCTGTGCACACAGGGCAAGGGCTGCCAGATAGCAAACACTTGCACTAGAAGTCAGACAGGTGGCAGGTGGCCTTTACTGGGGGAAGGTACCAGGTCTTCTAGGAGGACTGGAAAGGGACCCCCATCTTTATGTAGGGGTGGCTACACTGGTGTGTACACCTGTGAAAACGTTCCAAAGTGACACTGAGAATGCAGTCCGTTCGATGTATATAATAGATTCTGGGATCCAAAAACCACCTCGCCCTGAAGAGGAGACCCGTGAGTACTCCCAGGACATAGCGAGGAAGGACTGGGGCTGTGGCTCAAGTGGTAGAGTGTCTGCCCAGCAAGCACATGCTCAAATTCCAGTACCACACACACACACACACACACACACACACATACACACACACGCACTATATCTATCTATCTATCTATCTATCTATCTATCTATCTATCTATCTATCTATCTATCTCTATTTATCTATCGAGACACTATTACCAAGAGAGGCTAAATAGATGTTTATTATAATTATGTGCTGCATATAAGCAATTTGAACATCATATGGATGTTCTAACATGCACTGGGTACTGATTTTTCATGTAGTTTGTCCAGGTCAATTCTGCCTGATAACTACTACTCTGTGGTTAACTTTAGAAGCATGATTCAACAAGGTAGGCTAGCTGCACCTCCTCAGTGTTCCCTAAGGGGAAGAGACCCCAGAAGCCTGCTGGGGACAAGCCACTGGGGTGACCAGTGACCAGTGGGGATGGATTCTTGTGTGTTCAAGGACTTTGGCTCTTGCTATGTAAATCGCCCTAAGAGCCCTGTCCCTCTGCATCAGTCTTCCAACATGCTCCAAGAAAGGGGTGCATGCTCACTCCTCATTCATACTAGCTTGTTAATGACCCACAGCGTGTAGAGGTTCTCTTCTTGCAAAGAAATTTTCTGTATAGCTAAAGCAATGAAATGTCTGTGATTATCTCTTCCAAAGTGTGTGGAGGAAAGGGGGAGGGGGAGACAGATAACTAGGAAGAGGGCTCCAGCTCCAAATATCAGGGATCAAAGCCCTACCTTATCATGGACATACCATGGATCCTTGGGAAAAGATTTGCCTTTCTGTCACTCACTGTCTCTCCTGCCTATGGAAGGGGTCATAACAGAGGGTCAGTGGGTGTGGAGACCCTCATATCTTCTGGTTAAGAAAGTCCCCTACCCATTCAATACTTAGTGAAGAGGGCCTCAGCTCAGAAATAAAACAGACCTGGTTTAAACATGGTTCTGAGGACCTTTCCTTTAGAGGGTTTCTAAAACACCACATATCTGCCTAGGCTGTGACCCCAGAGGACCTCAGTATGGGCCAAAGCCACAGAAGTCTCATGATCCCAGAGGCTAAAAATCCAAGATCTGGGTCGCAGCAAGATGAGTTCCATCCAAGCCCTCTGCTTTTGTAGATGGAATCTTGACCTGGTCTTTCTCTACGCGGGTCTGTGTCCCCAGCTCTTCTTTTGGTAAAGCCACCAGATGCTCTGGATGAGGGCTTTCTGGCATGACCTCATTGACCTCAATCACCTCCTGCAAGGCCCATCTCCAAATAGTCACACCGTGGGCACTTCACAAATAGGGGGCTGGGTGGGATTCAGCACATTCCCACCTCAAAGACTTATCTTCAGCTTCTACACATTTCTCTCTACTTCCTTGAATTAATATTTGCCACTTTGTACAACTAGACAATTAAGGAAGCTATTATACATGTAGATTCACTAGATATGGAATGGAGAAGATGTAAGTGTTGAGGTGTGTAGCTGATGGAGGGAACATAGCTCCATCCTAAGATTATACATAACAATACAGAAAGCCACCTTTCTCATTTTTCAACCTGATTTAACTTACTTAACAGCCTTTATGATATGCCAAGCATTGTGTAAATGCTCTGCAAACATAGTTGCATTTCCACAACAGTCTAAGTGTTCTGTTCTATCATTAATCCCCATTTACAGATGGAGAAACAAAGGCAGATGGGAATTATGCAAATTTCCCCCCAAGTCACTTGCTCAGAAACCCAAGCTGTGAATCCAGGTAGCCTGACTCTGGGGCCTAGGCTCTTGCCCAGTGCTGTAGGAATAATCAGTTCTGCCTAATTAATTGCAGGGCCATTGGCCTTGCAGGGCTATTGCGTGTAAGACCCATGTGAGTGAGGTCCTGAATTTCAAATCTCATTGTTTTTTTTTTTAAACCCAATTGTGTGTGACTTTCAGTCACCACACTGATAGTGCAGTGTGGAGCCATCAGGCTTTGGGACCTGTCTCCCACCTGATTTGGGGAGAGACATGATTTGGGGCAGGTTATAACTGGCAATGAATATCAAGACCCTTCATCATGTCCCCACTGAGCCGGGCACTAGTTGCTCATGCCTGTCATCCTAGCTACTCAAGAGGCTGAGATTTGAGGATTATGGCTCATCAAAACTAGCCCAGGCAGGAAAGTTTATGAGATGCTTCTCTCCAGTTAACCACCAAAAAGCCAGACCTAGAAATGTGGTTTAAGTGATAAAGCACCAGTCTTGAGTGAAAAAGCTGAGACAGTATACAGGCCTTGAGTTCAAGCCCCAGTACCAGCACCGAAAAATAAAATAAAATAAAAAACAAATAAAATAAAACCCTCCATCTTTTTCCTTCTTTATCGCTGTGGTGAGCCTTTCTGTGACTATCTACACTTTGCCTGATCTTCCTATTGGCTGAAAAGGGGGCTGATGTGGACAGAAAGGACCTGCCAGCAAATGGCAGAAGCAGAACCAAGCCAAAGTATCCCCATTATTATTATCATTTCTAAGGTAAACTACAATCCCTCCTAACTCCTCAGATCCCAGGCATGTCAGTTTCCTCTAGAGTAAGATATCTGTTATTGACTAAAGTCAGCATTTTTTAAGAGGAGGTCAGGGAAGGCAGAGGTGGGGCGGAGGCGGGCGAAGCACAGGCTCAGCACAGCTGGAGCAGCTGGCGAGAAGCCCGTGCATCACAGCCAAAGCTCCTGGACCCTTCTGAGGAGCCATGTGGTACCCAGGAGCCCGGTGGCTTTTTCTCCACTGAGAAAAGGCTGCACTAGGGAGGAGGGGCAGAGCCAAGCATCTCAGTTCTTCACCAGGCTTGCACATAAGAGAGGCAGCGTCTATCTGAGAACGTATCTGGCAAGCACAAGGTGGTGGCTTTTCTTTGGGTCAGAGCATGTCCTGGGGTGGAAATCCTGGGTCAGGGGAGAAGTGTGCAGGGCGTGGGGCTGTCACCACGTGGGTGAAGGGAAGGAAGAGAACTCTTTGGGAGGAGGAGTTGGGTGGGCGGAGGGGCCTCAACGCATGGCTGTCAGCTGAGATCACCACCTTCTCCCTTCCAACTGCCTGGGGATATTATGAGGTTGCAGAGACAGTGAGAGGAAGCTCAAGCTTGGGGGCCTCTTTGGGGGGGGGTGCTGGGAAGGGGAA
Source organism: Dipodomys spectabilis (assembly GCF_019054845.1). Classification (NCBI taxonomy): domain Eukaryota; kingdom Metazoa; phylum Chordata; class Mammalia; order Rodentia; family Heteromyidae; genus Dipodomys; species Dipodomys spectabilis. The sequence continues at coordinate 793,230 of NW_024871276.1, read as the reverse complement.
CAGAGGAGTCAGATGCTAATGAAAAAAACGTTCCCTGTTCAAGGTGACTGAAAGGATTGGGGACTTGCTGGGTCAGGGTCTGGCTTTGGCTGGAAACAAGTCCCCAGATGCAGAAGGGTCAGGCTCGGGACAGCTGCTGAGAAGGACCCCCAGGTGAATTCCTCTGACTTAGTTCTCTCAGGGGTTACTGATCCCCACGATTTCAGCTCTGCAGACATGCCTGGGCAGGGCAGCTATGAGGTCTTGGGAGCTTGAAAAAAGCTTGACCTCTGCCTTCTTCTCCCTTTGTGAAGTTTCAACTTCCTCTTCATGCCTGCTTCCTGGCACAGGGTATGGAGGGAGGAAAGAGGTGGCTGATATATGAGGCCTAGCTGACCCAAAGATGGTACCTTCCAGGCCCAGCCTCTGATCTGGAAGGTGGTTCCAACCAAGATGGGAAAGCTAATTGGGGTTCATCAACCAACTCGCTTCCTAACACAGACACCAGACAATTTCTACACGTTCAAAACGTGGGCAACGTGTGACAGGCCTATGAAAAAGGAGTCTTCCCAACCAGTCCAGAGCATGTCCTGCCTGCAAACAATAGCACTTTCAGGGAGGTGCTTCCAGATCACAGCTGGAGCAGGAGAGTCAGAAAGGTGGTGGCCTTGAATTGCTTGATGGAGAAAGGACCAAGGCCAAAACTCTACAGTACTCACAGTACTTCTGATCTCAGAGGGTTCAAAGGAATCCTTTGTGATTTATGCTAGCACTCCCCACTTCCTTCTAGATGCCCAGAGAGAGGAGGGGTGGGGAGAGGTAGAGGTAGAAGGAGGGGGGGGGCATACAGGGTGCACTCTCAGTCCCTGATCAGAAAGTGACATTTGATTAGGGCCTTCCAGTGGACCTCAGATGAGACCTTTCTAGAGAACCACAGATATGAAGCAAAAAATTTTGGGAGGAGCCAGCTTGGAACATTCTGGCATGTTCTGGACTCTACCCCTCCACTTCAGGTACATTCAGAGGCAAGAGAACCTCTCCCCTTACAAATCTGGTTGTGCTCTGCTGGCGCTTAGGCAGAAGGCCAAGGACCATTCTCCATAGAAGGGTTGTCGCAACTCTGGAGGCTTCAAGAAGATCCGCCAACGTTCTCAAAAGAACCAAGCCCTGCAGAGCAATGCGGACCTAATACCTCCCAGGTGACAAGAAACACCCCTAATCAAATGTCAGGGACTGAGTGCCCCTGTGTGTGGCCTTCCTTCTTGGGTTTCCCTGGGGCCTAAGAGAAAGATTTTCAGGGGTTCTCAATTTCAGGGGTCCTCAATAGGACTTGTCTAGGAGCACAGAGCTGGAAATGGAAGCAGGGAGAGGGGCAGTCGGGCAGGCTTCTATACCCACATCTAACCCTCCATTTTATACCTCCTGCCTCTTGAAAACAGCAAACAACAACTAATTTTAAAAAACACCCCAATGGTTCATTTGCATTCAAAATTTCATCTCTGCTCTCTTTAACCCTCCCCTCTTTTTTTCCCCCTGTTTTAAATTGAAGTTGCAAATTCCCAGCACCCTGAAAAACCAAAACAAAAGCAAAAAGCCCTCCATGCTTAGAGAGATAGGACACCAGTTCCCTGCATCTTCGAGAGTCCAAGGCCTCCCGTATTTCTGTTCAGAAGCAGAAGGGCTGCTTTTTTGCTTGGACAATGTGGTTCTAATATATATCAACAGAGCCAAAGAAAAGTGCACCCCCCCCTTTCTTCTTCTTCTTCTTCTTCTTTTTTTTTTTTTTTAAAGAAGTTAACTTCATTTTGAGAGCTTGTGTGTTTCTCATTAGTAACGCTGTCTTTTGAAATCCAGCCCAGGGAGACGATTCCAGTTGAAATCAAAACTGATATGCGAGGGTTTGACTTTAAATGCCGCTCCGTCCGCCTGGCCTGCTCTCTGCCCGGCTGGGGCTGATTGCTGCAGAGAGGGGACAGGTAGGGCACAGGGCCAGCTCTGGGCTCCGATTCTGCATCTGCCTGTGGTGTCTGCATGTGGCAAGGGAGCCGCTCCAGCTCATTTCAACAGCCCATGCCTCTCACCTGGTAGGCAGAGGAGCCGGTGGGTGCCTGAGCGCCTGGCCTTGGAGAAAGGAAAGCGAGAGCCTTTGTCCTAATGACCCAGATCATAGAGGCTGCCTCCTCCCCCCACCCCCACCATTACAGAGCACAATCTGATGCATTCTTACATGACAGAATATGACCCACGCGTCCCACGAGAGGTCACATCATCCCCCAAATTCTAAGGCTTTCTAGCTGTTCTAAGCAGAAAATTCCCACTTGGAATTTTTTGGGGGGCCAGTTTCGACATTTCCGCACTGGGAGAACAGGCCTCCTGGAGAACATTAGGAAAATGGAAAAAAAAATCTTCCCGTGATGGGCCAAGGCGCTGCTCATCCTTTCTGCTGATGGAGTTTGCTTTCTTCCTGTGGGATGTGTTATTATCTGGGTGGACAGCTCCACAGAGAACGTGAAGGGTGTTGTCTTCCTCTCCTTGCCTCTCCTCTCTGTTCACCCTCCCTGCACTGGATTTTGCCCAAGTACACACACACATACACTGCACACACACACACACACACACACACACACACACACACACACACACACAATTGTTACAGCGGGTGTCCTGGTGACTCTACTCAGGAAGCTGAGATCTGAGGATCATGGTTCGAAGCCAGCCCAGGCATGAAAATTTGCGAAACTCTTATCTCCAATTAACCACCAGAAAAAAAAAAAGAACCAGAAATGGAGCTGTGGTTCAAGTAGCAGAGCAACAGCCTTGAGCAAAAGAGGTAAGGGACAGCACCCAGGCTGTGAGGTCAAGTCCTAGTATTGGGCCTGTGGGCATGCACATGCATAGCCACACACACATCCCTCTTCGTAGGATCAGATTTGGCTCCTCTAGATGCCGAAGAGATTGGCTTTGAACATGATAGAAACCTACAGGGTGGCTGCCGCCACTGGACCTCTCCCTGTCCATAGTCAAATTTCCTTCAGTCTTCATGATCTGGTTTGTGCTTCCTTCTGCCTCTCAGTGACAGCTCCAACCTCAACTCCATCAGCCAGGACTGCTCCCTTTACAATAAATAAGGCTCTGTCTTCTTACCATGTCCCTTATCACTTGCATTATCAGGTCATGTTGTAGATCCCTGCCCCACTCTATTTAGCTGAGGACAGGGCTATCCTGGGGCCAGGAGGCTCTTCCATCCTCAGATGCTCAGATCCTGCTCACATACACTCAGCATAGGCTTGTGAGAAAAAGGAATGGTCATTACAATAACTATTAAAACATGTTCTGACTAATCTTTGTGTTCACCTGTCCCTTCTATGGTGATTCCCTTAGAAAAAATGTTTTCAACTGATGATCAGAATATTTTTTTAATACAATCACTTTGTCTCCCTTCTGATCATGAGAGTTACGATGCTTTGATTCACTGAGAACCACCACAGGCTCAGCCTGGACAGAATAGTATCCATGCATTTCCTTGTTTGAAAACTTGATGGATCTGAGCAAGGTAGCCTATAACTGTAATCCTAGCTACTTGGCAGGCTGAAATCAGGAAGATTATGGTTCATACAAGTAATATTGAGTACCCGGAGTAGCAGAGGCTTTGTGCTGTGTGCTGTGACCAGTGGCCAATTGGGCAGGCCCACTCCCACGTATTCATGTTCACTGTCTGGGCCAGTGAACTCATGGGCATCACAAAGCCAAGGCCAAACTAAACCCAGAGACTTGGCGGACAGAACCTGCCTTGAAGCCAACATCCCCAAGCTAACCACTTGTCCCTAAAGAGTAGGACCACAATGCACTGTCTGTGTAAGGGGGTGTAGAGATCTGGTTCTTTCTCCTGATCATGACACCTGGGGGCCTGAGGGAATGACTGGCAGGCACAGAAGCTCTGCTCCCTGAGCAAGGCTGACCTGACCTCAGGGCCAGGAGGACCCTGTCCACCTGGAGCCAGCTGGAACTGCCCAGCTCTGGGCCTGCAACTCTGAAAGGCCATAATTGGCTCATTCAGCCCCCTCTCCCCACTTCCCCTGTGGGCAAGTAGACTGTCTTCACCTTTTGCCCTAGCCCATCTCGCTCCACTTAGCAGTTCATGGTTCACTGTGGTGTCAGGGTAGGGATGGAGAAAATGCCATTAAATAAAACCATCCCTTATGGCAATTCCACACCAAGGATTTCAGTCCTTCTCTCCCTAGCCTGGCTCTGACAGCTGCTTTGCAGGGATGGGTGTGGGTTCAGAGGCCTTGCTTCACAGTCAGGCTCTGCCATTGAACCAACAGCTGTGTGATCTTGAGAAAGAGACTCAACCCCTCTGTGTCCCCATTTCTTCCACTGTCGAGATACTGATACCTACTTCCCTTGGCTGTTAGGTGGATACAAGGGACACTAAATCCAAGTGCCACAGGGCATCAAATGGCCTCAGTTCAAGCCGCTCAAGTTGCCCACTAAGGCAGGCACAGTGTCTTTTCTGTTCCCCCTGTGTGTCTTGTACCTTGAACAGGTATGGGATCAGCTTTGGTATACCTTTCTTCAACTTCTGTGCCTCTTCAGGTTGGAGCTGGGACAATTCAGACGATATGCCCGCAGCCTGGGACACATTCTGGAACTCTGTCTCCTAGGAAAGGGCATTGATCCTTGATTCCCTGACCATATACCTGCCCATCCTCCCTGTCTGAATCAACCCTGTATTTCTTAGGTAAGGGCTTGGGGACAAATACAGTAAGTCTGCTATTCAAAGACTTATTAGCTGCTATTTCCATCAAGCATTGTAAAAATAAACAAATAAAAAATAAATGCAAATTAAAATAATTGAAATGTAATTTCAAGTAGATATTTAAAATTCCTGGGTACAATCCCAGCTAGGTTGGTGGGAGGGAGGAATCTTAGTCCTGTACTTTTGTGGTTATGCTTGAATCATTGCATATGATATGTGATTTTTCTTGCTTTTCATGGGATTAAAATCTGCCCCCAAAGCAAATGGTGTCCCCCCCGAAGCAATTTAAAAGCTAATAAACTGTTTAAGTGAAGATGTGGAAGCTTTGGATTTGTTAAAAGGTGACACGCCTTTAGTAGAAGTTGAGTGGCACTGTGAGAAAAATGAACCCAGCACCCCCAATACAGCACTGAATTCTGCATCCTGTTACTACCTCAAGATGGGGTAGGGATAGGAAGAGCCAGGCCCAGTACCTACAGCTGGGGATCCTTCTCTTCAGTCAATATGGCAGCAACACACTATGCAAAATGTGTCTGGACCTCACACCTGCTGGAGAGCTGCTGTGGCTCCACCCCAGAGCCCCTGAATCAAAATCTGCATTTGAACACAATGTGCACACTCAAAAGTTGAGAGACTGAGCTTTGTAGTATTGGTTGGGTTAGCACTTCTCTGTACCCGTTTCTACTGCAAACTGGGTGGTGTTAACAGTAAGAACCATCAGCTTTGACAAAAGCCAAATAGAATGAAGAAATCTGGTCTGAATCAAAAGAATGAATTGACATAGTCCAAAACTGGATAGAAAGGGCTGGGCATGGTGCTGCGTGCCTGTAACCCCAGTGTTTAGGAAGCAGAGGCACCGTGAGTTTGAGGCCAGCCTGAGATACACAATAAGACTCTGTCTCAAAAAGCTAAAGAGGGCTGTGAGGATTGTAGAGTGGTAAGTGGTAGAATGCCCATCTAGCAAGTGCAAGGCCCTGACTACAAACCCCAAGACCATCGAAACCTTCTCCAAATCCTAAAGTACACAGACAAAGAAAGGAAGGGCTTCCTGCTGCTCTTGGTGTATCTCTGCAAGCCAATGGAACCCAGAGCAGAAATAGGGAATGGCGTGACAGGGTCATCCTGTGTTGGGTTTAAAATAGAACTAAGGGAGCATTGAGGCCTGGAAGGTCGGGCCGAATGCTCTCTTATTTCTGGGTCTGTGGAAGGGAGACCAGGAATCATGGTCCATCTTGTCCTGCAGTCTGCAGGACCTTGGCCTAATAAAGCAAGGGCCAGGGGCCAGCATTCCAGGGGATGTAATTAAAACCACCAAGGGTTATTTGGAATAACAGACTGTTTAGTCGGAAGCACTTGCCATGCTAATTTAAACAAGGTGATTACAGGCGATTAGTGAGCCTAATGCCTTCAGCTGAAACCCAGCTGGGTGGAAGGGATGCCTGAGCTAGCCCACTCCTTCCTGAGGGTTGTGGAGGAGGTCTGACTTGGGATGGAAGTTTTGCAAAGTTAGTGCCACATGGAGATTAAGCCCCTCACCCCCCCCCCCCACCCCAGGCAAGATGTTCACACAAGGTAAGCTTCATCTAAGGGTGCAGGTGACGGATCCCTCCTGAGAAGACACCCAAATGAACTCAAAACACCTCTCCCTGCCCCACAAAGCTAGCCCCGCCCACTTCTTCTGCTATGCCTCATGCCTCTTGGGTCTTGTGATTCCAGTATCCTGAAAGGGAATCTTTATGGATGCACATCTGATGGTTTCTTAAACTCTGCACTAAGTCATGCACTGTCTCATTTCATCCACTGGAACCAGCGTCACGTCACCTCCTGGTGACTGATGGGGAGCTTAGGGTAGTAAGGAGCAATCTGCCACTCAAAGTAACCATGTTGGGAAATGGGTCAGTGAGGCTTTAACCCAAATCCACCCATCATCTAAGTCAATGCTCAAGAGTCTTCAAACTGGGTCCCTTTCTGCAAGCCCCACCTTACATGAGAAGGACCTGAGCTCAGGAAAACCCGGGAACTTGCCAAGCCAAGCACCATTGGCTGGACTTGACCCTAGTGTTGCAGATACCAAACCCTAGGCCACCAGGTGAACTTGCACCCAGCCTGGCTGGTGGAGACCAGAAATCCCATTCCATAAGGAGAGGACTTTGTTTTAAACCATGGTACTGTGAAGGTTTAGGAGGCACCAATATGATCTAATGGCTGAAAGGTGGGAATCAAAGATCCATGTTCTTGCTGACACTGCAGGGCTTCTCAGGGAACCAGTATTTGGGATCTCTGCTAACAATACATTTCTTTATGACACAGATTGGAGTATCTTGGTGTAGGTTTGGCCTCCAGCAACTGGAGGCTCTGTGCCTGTGCACTTGCACTGTGTTCTCTGTCTTAGACCCTTCTACAAAGGTATTTCCAGCAAAAGTTTCAGACTTGAATTTCACTGGTCCTTACTGGGTCATGTGCCAATTCTGAACCAATTAGTGTGCTATGGGAAAGATGAAGTCTCCTGATTGGCAGGTCTGGGTCACATGCCTACCGTTAAAGACTGAAGAATGATAATCCATCTTGTTTCCTCCACATGTACTGAATGTTGAAGGGTTCCCCAAAGGAAATCTTGGATGCTGTTCCTACAAGGGGAAGGGAAATGGGCTATTGAAAGAGCAGGTGTCCACATGGGGATATCTACTTTCTCTCTATTAGTGCCTTGTCCAAAGGGACACATTTCACTTGAGCTCATGTGGCATCTGGGCAGCACATATTTGAGTTCTATCTGCCCTTGAAAGGCAAGGCAGTGGTCTGGTATTAACAGTACAGGCTCTGGAGCCACTAGGACTAGCCCTGTGTGACCTTGGGGCCATGTTTTACCTGTTTGGGTCCTGGTTTTCTCATAAATTGAAAATAACCTGGAACAGCATCATTTTTTAATACTTAGTTTACTTTATTTTTATTATCAAGGTGATGTACAGAGGGATCACAATTGCACAAGTGGGGTAATGAGTACATTTCCTTCAGTGCGGTGTCTTCTATTCCCTCACTCTGTCCCAGTCTCTCCCTCCCGTCTCCACCCACAAGTTGAATAGTTCACTTTCATCAGTGTCCGGTGAGCTCCTCTGCTGCACTTTCGACCCTTTTTCCTTCAAGTTCTGTACCTTTCCACCCCCTGAAGATATACACCTGAATACACTGTCATAAAGAAAAGAAGATAGAATCATCAAAAAACAAAAATTTAAAAAGAGAGAGAGATCTCTTCTTCCCCTATCTTGGAGTTAATTTCAAACATAAAGGCATGTAGACATTGCACCTTTTTGTTTCTCTCATAAGAGTATCCTCCTTTGGTCTCACTGTGTGTGAGTATCTAGAATCCTATATAATTTATCATATCATAGTGTCTTTTAGATCTAATTTCTGCATATCAGAGAGAATATGCACCATTTGTCTCTCTGAGCTTGGCTTACCTCACTTAACATGATTTGTTCTAGTTCCATCCATTTCCTTGCAAATGACATTATTTTATTCTTTCTAATGGCTGTGTAAAATTCCATTGTGTATAGGTACCTTTTTTGGATCCACTCATCTATTGTAGAGCATCTGGACTGTTTCTGTATCTTGGCTACTGTGAATAGTGCAGCAATGAACATGGATGTGTAGGTGTCCTTTTCATATCCTGGTTTATGATGTTCAGGGTTGATGGCCAGGAATGGTATGCCTGGGTCCTAGGAAAGATCTATGTTTAGTTTTTTGAGAAACCTCCAGGCTGCAGTCCAGAGTGGTTGTACTAGTTTACAGTCCCACCAATAGTGCAATCAGGTTCCCTTTTCCCCACATACCCACCAACATTTGTTCAGATTCACAATGTTGGCCAGTCTAATTGGGGTGAGATGGAAACTCAGGGTTGTTTTGATTTGCATTTCCTTTATGGCCAGAGATGATGAATATTCCCTCATATGTTTCTTTGCCATTTTTACTTCTTCTTCTGAGAAGCCTCTCCTTAGCTCCTTTGCCCATTTAGTTTTGGCTTATTAAGTTTGGAAGGAGTTTCTTTCGTGCCTTCTTTCTTTCTTTCTTTCTTTCTTTCTTTCTTTCTTTCTTTCTTTCTTTCTTTCTTTCTTTCTTTCTTTTCTTTTCTTTCTTTCTTTCTTTCTTTCTTCCTTCCTTCCTTCCTCCCTCCTTCCCTCCCTCCCTCCCTCCCTCCCTTCCTTCCTTCCTTCCTTCCTTCTTTCCTTTCCCTTCCTTCCTTCCTTCCTTCTTTCCTTTCCCTCCCTCCCTTCCTTCCTTCCTTCCTTCCTTCCTTCCTTCCTTCCTTCCTTCCTTCCTTCCTTCCTTCCTTCCTTCCTTCCTTCCTTCCTTCCTTTTCATAAGGTCCCACTTGTCAAGTCTCTCCCCTATCTGTTGTGCCTCTGGGACTCATTTCAAGAAGTTTCTGCCTGCACTTTTAAGTTCTAATTTTTCTCCTACTCGCTCTTGCAGTAATTTCAAAGTTTCAGGTGTGATGTTGAGGTCTTTGACCTACTTTGAACTGATATTAGTGCATAATGACAAACAAGGATCCACTCTTAGTTTTCTGCATGTGGATGCCCAGTTTTCCCAACTATTGAAGAGTCTATGTCCTTGGTTCCTTGATCAAAAATCAGATAACTGTAAATGTATGGTTTTATTGCTGGGTCTTATCTGGAACAGCATTATTAATGATATCAAGCAAGTAGGATGCCTGGGCTGAAGATGGCATACAGTCTGACAGTCAGTTCTTACCTTTTTAGATGGCATTACTCCAAATGAGGGCCCTGTCACAGAAAAAGTAGCAACATTTTTGTCCTTGGATGGTAAGAAGATGCCATGTTGGGCGAGTAAAGTGTTTGGATGGCTCCTATCCATTGACCATCCTGACACAAAGGCTCTTTATTTAGAAAAGGAGTGAGGAGATGGCTCCAAGGTCTTGATCCTCATTGGATCTGCCTCATTGCTCAAGCCCAGATAGGTAAGTCACTCAGCACACCTAATTTTAAGTCACTTCTGGGATCCTTAACCATCCATGGGTTACAGTCTCAGACTGACCTGTACAGAGTATGAATGGTGTTCTTCTTTAGAAGTTGAAAAGGCCTGGCAGTTACTCATTCTTAATTCTGCCAGATGCCTGGTATGCCTTCTCGTGGCTCCATGCTTTCCGGTTTTGATTTCTATCCTTGTCAAGATATAATACCTCTGGGACGGGTTCTACTTGAAGTGATTAGTGAGTGTTGACACCTCTCTGGGAACAAAGAAGCTGAGAACAAGATTTCTAAGGGGAATGAGACAGGGAGGAAGAGGATTGTTGTATTTGGGGGTAGGTTCAGGCCCTTTAATGGGATGAATGGGAGGACAGGAGACTGAAGCTGAGACTTCTCTCCTGGCACTTCCCAAGAAGCCTGGTTACCCACACTGTCTTGTAGCCTGGGACAGCACGACAGGCAGGAAATGGAAAGAGCCACAACAGTCAGAAGGTGGGCTTTGGAAAGAGCCACAATGAGACAAGAACAGTGACTTTGCTACTTAGACACAAGGAGCGGCTTCAGCTAACGAACTTATCAATTATCCCCATGATTTCCTCATCTGTTAAATGGGATCCTACTCCAACTTGACAGGACTAGTAGAATACATCACACCCCACCTGATCATGCCAGCCAAGAAAATGCTCTTGAAAACAGGTGAGTCGCTCTAGAGTTTTCTACGTTTCCATGACAACCCCTTGCCTATCTCCCCATGAGTGGGTCAAATCCTTAGGAAAAGGCTTATTGGACTGTCTTGACCTTCTCCTTAGGTCCCCCAAATCAGAAGGCACCTTGCATCTCTAGTACCTCAAGTACCACCATTTGCTAATCAAGGAACTTGGACCTGCATAGAACTCAGACAATAGCTGCTTTGTTCTTCAGAAAGAATTTTCAGAAAGAAGAAGAAAAAATTTGAGCTCTTCCTTACGAAGTTCTTAATTTAATAGGTGAAATGTCAGAGAAACTCAATGCCAGTCTATGCTCATGGTCTCATTATACCATCCACTAAACAACTTTTATGTTTTGTTTAGAGTTGCTTCTTTTCCCCCCTCTCTCTCTTCTCTTCCCATCCCTTTCTCTCCTCCTCCTTCTCCTCCTCCTCCTCTTTATATCTTCTCTTCTTCCTTATATCTTCTGCTCCTCCTTCTCCTCCTCCTCTTCCTCCTTCTTGTCTTCCTCCTTCTTTTTTGTTTTTGTTTTTTAATAAGAGAGCCTTCAAACATTTATGATGTCGAAAGGGACATGGGCCAAGACACTGAGTTACAAGGAACTTGCAGGCCATCTCTGGCAGGGTTGAGCCCAACACTGAGCAAAGTCCGCTGGAGGAAAAGCTGTGGAAGGTAGGCAAGGAAGGGTGGGCATGGGGCCAGCATGTTTACACAGTCTGCAAGTTCAGGCGGTCCTCATTTGTTATGTGAAAGTCATCGGAATCCAGAAGGTTCTTTAGAGCTAGCTTTCTCTTTCAAGCAAAGAAACTGCAATCCCTGTTGTCTGGTGGGACCTGGAAAGCCCAGAGAGATGCTGGCTGGATGGTGTGTTCATAAAACCAGGAAAGTTTCTTCACACGAAAAGCAAAGTCTGAGGATGATTCAAAGACTCTGGCCTGAGAGCTGTTGTTTGTTCTCAGCCATGCTCTGCCCACCAGCATGACTAGGTGAGGGACGTCCACTGGAGTCTCTTCCCCAGCCTGTGGTCTCTGGCATTGGTCAGGGTCTGAGCAGATGAAAATCTCGCCAAAGCTGTGACTCCAAACCTGGGATTCTCATAACCAGCTTGAGAATCAGGGTGTGATTACCAGGCTCTTGGGAGTAAACAAAAGTTCTCTCTCTCTCTCTTTCTCTCTCTCTCTTTCTTTCTTCCCCCCTCCCTTCCTCCCTCCCTCCTTCTACCCTCTCTCTCCAGCAGAGGGACTTTGGCTCAGTACAGGTCCCCAGGAGTGGACCCAATGCCAGGGGCATGGTGCATGTGAACTGTTTGGATGGTAATCTCCAGGGGCCCCAGCAGAGGGGAAATGAAGCAGGGTTGGCAATTTATGGAGATTACATCATGGGCAACTAGGTTTACTTCTGGGAACTCCAGAAAATTATCATGGGCCTCAGAGAAGTATACAGGCTCTGTGATTGGTCCCAGGCCCTCCTCCTGTCTTTGGCTTGCCCTCAAAGCCAGACATGGTACTGCAAGGATGCAGGGAACAGGCCAGTCCTCAAGGCCTGGATGGTGCTACAGGCTGGAGTGACTGCTTGGCCTGTGGAATAGGCCATCCTTGCCTGCCCTTTGTGGTCCTCAGCTTAGAACTCAGCTCTGAGCCTCAGCTCCTCTCTTGCAAGACCAAGATAGTTATTCCTGCATGTGACCTGTGACTAGAAAGATGGCTTGGCATGGAAGTTAATGGCTGGTTATAGACCAAGTTGTGACTTCTCCCCCTTCTAATTCAGTGATGGAAGCATTTACTCTGACTGTTTTTGGAGATGGCATCCAAGCTAAATGAAGGGATAAGGATGGACACTGAGCCAATAGAATGAGTGTCTTTATAAGTAGAGGAAGAGACTCTGTGAGCTCTTTCCTTTTCTTGCCTTCTCCCTCCACTCCTCTCTCTGATTGCAGGAAAGGTCACATGAAGGCACAGAAAGAAGACTGCTGTCTAGACAGGCATGGCAGATTACTTCCATAATCTCAACTAGTAGGGAATCAAAGATTGGGAGGATTGTAGTTGCAGCTAACCTGGGCCAAAAGCAAACAACACCCAATTTTAGCTAACAAGCTGGGTGTGGTATGCGTATCTGAGAAACCAGCTATGTAGGTGGTATCAATAGAGGAACTTGGTCCCAGACAGGCCTAGGCAAAAAGTACAAGATTCTGGTCCATAAAATAACCTAAAAGCAAAGAAGGGCTAGAGTGACTCAAGTAGTATAACACCTGCTTAGCAAGGACAAGGCCCTGAGTTCAAGTCCCAGTTGAAGAAAAAGAAAAGAAAAAAAAGTGTAGAAGGGGGAAAAGGATGAGGAAGAGGAGGAAGAGGGAGAGGAGAAAAGGGGGAGGGGAGGCAATCATTGTCTAAAAGCAGAAAGAGAGCTTATTGGAAACCAGCACTGCTGGCACCTGACCTGTGCCTTCCAGTTCCAGAATGAGAAATTAAATGTCAGTTACTGAAGTCTGTGGTGTTTATCACCACCACCACCACCACCACCACCACCACCACCACCACCACCACTACCACCACCACCACCATCATCATCACTATTAGTATCACTATTGCAGCCAAGTAGACAAAGAGTCTCCTGCAACAGACGATGTGGGAGTCAGAATAGGTGGGCTTGCTTCCTTCCTGCTCTGTCCATGTACAAGTGTGGGACCTCAGGAAGCCTGTTTCTTGTTGCTCATGCAGAACCCCCAGCCTGGTCAGTGGCTGAAAAATGAGCACTTACTATTGCTCATGAGTATACCACGGTCTCAAGCATCTACAGTCAACAGAGGGTGGAGTGGACAGACCTGCTAGCTGAGGCTGGGTCTCAGGTATTGGGTGCCCAGTTGGAAACAAAGCTGGCCTGGGGTGGGCTTGGCTAAGACTACAGGCAAGATCCATACACAGCACCACACACTCGCTCATGCTGAAGTGAGTCTCATCCTCTCGTAGTTGCAGGCAGGACAGAGTTTCAAGGGAGGAAGCAGGAAGGACAAGGCCTCTGGAGGTCTAGTCCTTGAACCAGTCTTCCGCCCGCTTTCTCCACATCCTACTGGCTAGCTGAGGGTCACAGGCAAAGCCAGGTGCAAGGGAAGGTGAAGCAGACTCCATGCCTGCTGAAGACACTGGAGGCCCGGAGCCGAGGTGCTGAGTGCCATCACTCCACTCAGGTATTCCGGGGATGCAGAGCCACGACAGGGGACAGATTTGCCTGTTACACATGCATTCAACATTGCACCTGGCCCGTGGGTCTTCATAATGTTGGCCCCTGTTCCTCCCAGCAGGCTGGTGCAGTGCTGCTGTCCCTCTTCTGCCTGTGACCTCCTATGGGTTTCACCAGCCAGTCAGGAAAGCCTCGGACTCTGATTGGATGCCCATGGGTCATGAGTTAGAATCCAATCAATTTCAAAGCTGCAGTGGCTGCTTGCTTCCTGGACAGGGAGGCATAAATACAAGCAGGGTCTACTCACCTGTCTACACAACAGACACAGAGGGGGTGTTTCCACAGCCCAGATGCATACCAGGCAGGTGTCCAAGCTGCCCTGGCTGACCCCCACAACACAGGGGCATGCACTCCCACCTGACATGGGTTCTACACCAACACAGGGCTAAGTCAGCACATCTAGCTGGTGCCTATTTGCACACCTCACTAGTGGGCGTCTGTGCCCGCATGCAACAAACACTCTTTGCATCCAGGCACAGTTACACATAGGTAGGATCTGACCCATCAGGGCACAGGTGATCCTGGCTACCTTAGCACTCAGCTTCTGCCATGACTCTTCTTCTGGCCCTGGTTTTGTTGTTGTTGTTATTGCTGCTGCTGCCAGTATTAGAGCTTGAACTCAGGGCCTCATGCTTTACTTGGCTTGCTTGCTCACTGGCTGGCACTCTACCACTTGAGCCATGCTGCCAGGTTGGCATTTTGCTGGTTAATTGGAGAAATCTCACACCTTTCTTCTGCCCAAGCTGCCTTTGAACCACCATCCTCCAGCTATTAGCCTCCTGAGCCGCTAGAATCATAGGGCTTTTTGGCAAGGCCTCTTTAAAGAGGAGGAGGAGGAGGGACAGGGTGGGTGGTGACAGGCAGAACAAATGTCCCTGTCTAGCTTCATGTTGAACTGGCTGGTACAAGTGCCCAGGGGCAGGCCAAGGGCCCACAGTAGAAGTAAGGTAGGGGGAGAGGTGGTCTCCCCAAGTTAAGGCTCACCCAGGGCCTGAAACCAAACACCCCTGGGTCAACAAACAAAGCAGGCAGCTTGAAACTCCCCAGACTCACCACCCGCCACCCAGTGCTTGTTAGTGGGCCCTGAGAGGGGACAGTGATGGGACACATGGACTGTGTCACAGCTTCTGGGCCATCAGGCCCCCAGCTGCTGCAGCAGCACAGGGTATAAATGCTCCGTGGGGGCTGGGGCCGGAAGCATTGGCCTCAGCTTTCCTCTGAGATGCTGCTGGCTCAGCAGGCAACGCAGACGCTCCCGCAGGTACTGACTATTACTTTTGCTACTTTCGGGGGATTTTACCTTCTTGTGGGTGACTCTGTTCTAGAACCCAATCTTTCTGGCCCTTCTATGGCAGCCATGTGATATACTCCATAAAGGCTAAAAGCTCTGTGTGGTCTGAGGACAGTCAGGCCCTTCTAGGAGTTGGAGGCCCAGCATGTCTGCCCTACTGCTGTAGCAAAATATTTTGGCGGGGTGGTTCCTGGACCTATGTTGGGGTAGAGAAAGGCAACGGTGGATAGGCAGGTAGAGCAACAAGACAGCTTACAGTCACTCGTGTTTTTATTCTTGTTGGGGGCCAAGGCAGAGGTGATGGTTGTATGTTTTACCCTAGGAGCCAGCCACTCCCCATTCTTTTAAATAAAGTTTTATTGGAATACAGCCAGGTCCCCTCTACTCTGACCTGTTCGTGGCTGCTGTGCTGGTGACCTACAAAGTCAAAGAAAGTTCACCTGCCTGGGTTTTACTTATATCCTGAAGGGTAAGAACTTGGCTCAGGAATGAGAAACACCTGAGATTAAACTCAGTTTCCCAGCTCTGAGACCGCGGTCAGGTCCCCTAACCACTCTGAATCTGTTTTCCTACCTGTAAGAGAGGTTACTCACCTCCCTCATAGGCTTGTATGGAAGGTCATGATGTATAAGAGTGCCTAGGAGACAGAGAGGAGGTGGGGGAAAAGGGGAAAGAGGAGAAAGAGAGGTAAGAGAAGAGAGACTGGGGAATGCTGGATTAAAAACAGACCCCTAAGCCTCACTGCTAGCCTGTCAATCAGTTCTGCAGTGGGTGTGGCTGAAAGCTCCAGGCAGGGCGGGGTCACAGTGAGGGAGGGGTTGGCTTAAGGGGAACCACCCCCTCCTCTTGAGGGGTTTCCCCAGGCCAAGAGAAGTCTTAGGCCCACTGGGAAGAGCTGATTGTCATATTATAGCTCCTTGAACTAGTTATCCAGTGACACAGCCTGGCAGAAGTTGGCTGGACCCAAGTTCTGGACAGCCAGCTTCCCAGAGGCCCTTTTGTTTTTCTGTATTAATACTTGAACTCGGCCTCACACTCCATTGGCTTGTTTGCTTGTGTTCTACCAGTTGAGCCACAGGCCCACTTCTGGCTTTCTGCTGGTTAACTGGAGATAAAAATCTTATTGATTTTTCTGCCTGGGCTGGCTCTGATCTGGGGTCCTCAGATTTCAGCCTCCTACATCACTAGGATTACAGGAGTGAGTCACCAGCACCCAGCAAGTCCCAGTTTTTTCATTTGTCTTAAGTGATCTCCCTTAGTCCCCAAATACCTCCCTCCTGTCCCTCCTCAGTTCTATGATACTGGACCTCCCCATTAGAATAACTAGCAGGAAAGGGTGCTCTTTGGGCTATTAACTCCTTAGAATTCATTTCAGTCAATGAGGTATTCCCCCTGGCTCTCACTAGTTGAAGTCTCTTTTTTTTTTTTTGGCAGGGAGTGGTGGGGGAAGGGATGCTGGGGATGGAACCAGAGCCTCACATATGCAAAGCAAGCATTCAATCACCACCCATGGGCCCCTGGAGCTTGGGTTTTAAGAGAAGATGGGGCAGCTTTCCCTGGAGAGGGGGATTTTCAGTCCGTGTGGTGGCATGCCCAGCAGAGGCCTGGACCCACACCAGGCAGTAACTCCTGTGCCGCCCAGGAACCCTGCAGAGAGTGGGGGTGGGGGGTTGTCCTCACACCCAGAAAGATGCCTAGAATCCTGGGCCACCATGGCCAGCCTTTGTCTCCCCAAGACGCCCCCTGAAAATAGAGAAACCTTAGCTTTTGAGCCGGGAATATTGTTTTGAAAAAATGAAACGCCCAGAGAGTCCCTATAGTCCCCAAAGCTCATTTTAAAGGGATTACAGCAGCTGGCCTGTAAATCCTGTTTCTTATGGTGGGGGGCTTAGAGCAGGGCTCAGGAAGAGACTAGGGTGGGGGAGAGAAAGGAGGTCACTTCATTTCCTGGAGAGGAAAGCCCAGGATCTCAATGCAGTGCCTGGGCTCAGCTCACTGTCCCCCTGGGGAAAATGGATGGGACAGGAAAGAGCCCCGGATTTGGAATCTGGTGACCATTTCTGCCACCAATTCCCAGGGCCACTCCTTCTCTGGGCCTCCAGAGAATACAACACACATTTGAAAATAAATAAGTAAATCGGAGTATCCAGGCCCACTTCTTTTCTGACTCTCCAGAAGGGAGCAGGATACTCCCATTTATCAAGAGAGAACTTGACAGAGGTGGGCAGAGAAAGGGGGGTTGGGGGGGGGGTAGAGAGGCTATGCCCAGGGAAGGTGTGAACTTCTGATGGCTGGGAGAGTTCAAAAAGTTATATTTTAAGAAGTGAAGCCTAAGGGCTGGGAAGGTGGCTTAGTGGTAGAGTGCTCACCTTGCATGCATGAGGCCCTGGGTTCGATTCCTCAGCACCACATAAGCAGAAAAAGCTGGAAGTGGAGCTATAGCTCAAGTGGTAGAGTGCTAGCCTTGAGCTGAAGAGCTGAGGGACAGCGCCCAGGCCCAGAGTTCAGGCCCCACAACTGACAAAAATAAAAATTAAAAAAAAAATAAAAAGAAGTAAAATCTAGTTTTAGATGATGGTCAGGGTGGGCTTAGGGGAAAGATTTGACACCTACCAGGATGTGGAAAGATTTTAAGTAAGGGTCTCTGGATGGTAGGCCATATAACCCCCTCTGCTGAGTCCCTGGTCTGTTAGGGCTTTGTCTGCGCCTTGTCGGGGAAGAAGAAGGTCCTGTTCTATATGACTGACATCTCTAGAATGTCCAGCCTGGTCTAGAGGCAGCCATGTATAGAGGCAAGGGGTGGTTTGTTAGGATGGGTTGGAGAGTACACAGGTGACTCTGGAAGACTGATTATGCTTGTATTTAAACAGGTCTTGGGTGCTGGGTGCTGGTGGCTCACATCTATAATCCTAGCTACTCATGGGGTTGAGATCTGAGGATGGAGGTTCACAGTTAACCCAGGCAGAAAAGTCTATGAGATTTCAATTTCCAATGAACCAGCCAAAAGCCAGAAGTAGAGATGTGGTTCAAGTGGTAAAGTGCCAGCCTTGAGCCCTCCGCCCAAAAAGCAAAGCACCCTCCCGAGAGTGGGGTTCTGTGTTCAAGCCCCAGTACTATCACAATATAAAGTAAATGGATGTTGGGAAATATTACTCATGCATCCTACCTGCAGTTTTTGTTTTTTTGAGAGAGGTCGAATCAGGAGTCTTTATTAGAAAATAGGTCACTGCAGGCAAAGGAGCATCCCAAAGAACCTGCTGCCCCGAATGCAGGTATTACAACACTTATAAAGGCAAAAAGCACCTCAAGGCAGATGTCACTGTTCTACTGGAGCACACTATCTAGGGGGAACAATCAAGGATAACCAAAGACAAGTATTCTCTGGAGCGAAGCTTTCCTGGAACTAGACAACTCATGATACACCTGCAATTCAAAGAACATTGCCTTTCTATTGCTTGACAACCTACCACACAGCTTCAGATCAAAGAAAGTCTGATATCACTTCTGGAGTTCTTGGAACTGTGTGAAAATTCCCCATCATCTATTCAGATGCCAAAATGGTGATGAGGACAAGATGGCATCACTTAGGTCCAGTATCCATGTTTCATTCCCCACTGGTTTTATGGACATGGAATCAAATCACTGATTCTCAATGAGAGGGCAATATACCCAAGAGAAGTAGATTTCAGGTCCCATGGCCCTGCGTACATTTTTGTGGATCTCCATGTCCAGAGGCATATTGGGTAACTAACTTCAAGTTGACTTACAGGAGATGATGAAAGTGGTGGTCTGATCCCAGGATCATTGGCTAGAAAGATCACCAGTTGCCAACAGAAGGACCTCAGTGGGTACCAGGCCAAGCACCCTACAGGGGTTGGCTCTGGGGGTCAATACTCAACCCACCCCAAACATATAGCCTCTATGGGAAGAGAGTGGGGTAGAAGAGGGAAGTGTGGACACTGAGATTGCATTAAAGTGATGGAAACTCCTTAATCTAGACAGAGAGAATTCAGTATCTCAACCTGATCCAGGCTCCTGAGGGGATTTAATACCATTTTAGGTAGACACCTGGTGGGTTAGGCTTATAATCTTAGCTACCTCAGGAAGCTGAGATCTGAGGATCACAGTTGGAAGCTAGCCTGGGCAGGAAAGTCAGTGAGTTTCTTACCTCCAATAAACCACCAGAAAAATCAGAGGTGGAGCTATGGATCAAAGTGGTAGAGCACTTGTGTTTAACAACAAAGCTCAGGGACAATGTCCAGGCTTTGACAAAGTCCAAGCCCACAACAAATAAAAAAAAAGTCATTTTAGAGAGAAAAAAGAATCAGCAAATTCTTAGTAGTTCTACTTCACCTAAAACAGTGATATCATTGGACAATCCCTACACATGCAAATAATATGAAATAAATTGTCAGCCAGGTACCAGTGGCTCATGCCTATAATCCTAGCTACTTAGAAGGCTGAGAGCTGAGGACTGCCGGCCTAGGCACATAAATCTGTAAGACTGTTTTATGTAATTAATTAGCAAAAAAGCCCAGAGTGGAGGCATTGTTTAGGTGGTAGAGCACTAGCCATGAGTAGGAAAAGCCAAGAAAAAATGTGAGGCCTGGAGTTCTAGTTCCAGTACCAACAAGCACTTGCGCGCGTACACACACACACACACACACATCATCATCATCATCATCATCACCACCACCACCACCACCATCATTATCATCATTAAAGTAAAACTTTGTGGCCTTTTCTTAGGTAGTCACAAAAGTGCATTAACACACTGGAGGCTCTGAGAAGCCTTGTGCTTAACCCTGCATCCACTTGGTGGGTTGAGCACTTCTCAATGTGGTTGCTCAGGTTTTCATTTTTGACAATACTGAGGTTTGATCTCTGGGCGTGGTGCTTACTGGGCAGATATTCTACTGATTGAGCCATACCTCCAGCCCTTTTGGGTCTGGCTATTTTAGAGATTAGGTCTCATTTTCTCCCTCCTAGACTAGCCTGGACACCAATCCTCTTGTTTATGCATCCTGCTGTAACTGAGATGACAGGCCTATAACTTTTTTTTTTTTTTGCTCAGTTATTGATTGAGATGGGGGAGGGGTGTCTTACCAACATTTTTTGCCCAAGCTGGCCTAAAACTTTTACCCTCCTAATTGCTACTGCCTCTCAAGTAGCTGGTGTGGTAGGCATGAGCCACTGGTGCCCAGCTATCTTGTTGTTGTTATTGTTGTTGATGTTGTTGTTGTTTTTCAATTGAACTCTGGGGCCCAGAGTTGTATTGATTTCTGAAGAAGCAGTTTTGGAAAATGCTAGAGGCCCGTGAAAGAATCCCTCTGCAAGCCCCGATGATTTCCACGTGGGTGACTGAAACCCCAAGGGCCACATGGCACCAGAGAGCCCATCTCCTGGGAGGAGAGGAAGTCTGACCATTCCTCAGTCAGCTGCCAGCTACAATCTGTCCCCTGCTCTCCTGCAGGATGAAGACAGAGCAACCCGGGCAGGATTTTCTGAGCTTCCAACCCAGCTCTAAATAATGCCTTCTGACTGCCAGGCCCCTCTCTCCTCCCTATTGGGATTAGGAAAAAAAAAAAACGAAAACAAAAAAACAGCAGCAACAAGAATACAAATCCCAGCTTGAACAATACACAAGCCACATCACAAGGCCCTTTCCCTGCTGGCCCTGCCTGGGCAGAGTCGGGATGTCTGGGTACCACTCCCAGCTCCACCCCATGGCCAAGGCCAAAGCGTTCTCTGGGGGCCTTGGTTTCCCCAACACTTCCCTCCTTCTGGGCCACCCTTGTTGGGTGTTGTGAGTTGGCTGAGGCTAGGCCCAGCCCTATAGGGAAAAATCTCAGCCCAAAGGTGGCTGTAAACTCTTCATTTAATTGTTGAAAATAGTCAGTAACCTGAATGCTACCCTGAACAGAATTAGTAAAGGAGCATCTGGTCAGCATGGGGCAATTTACAAAGCAGTTAGACTATTATTCCAAAGAAGAGCCTGTAAAGTTAATATGCTTTCCCACTCCTTCTACCAGGAGACAGAGAGGCAGCTTTCTCCTAGGTCACACAGCAAAGGACACAGCCTCCTGATTCCACGGGGCACTCAAAGATGTAGTCCCTGTATTTGAAGAGTTTTTAGTCCTATTGAGATTTAAAAAAAAATCCTCATTCCATTCCACTTTCATTGACTTTTTTTGGAGGAGTTGTGGAGAGATACATGCATATATTAATTTGTAAGAGTATTCTAGATTGTTCCACTCAGGAGATCTTAATTCAAAGAAAGGAGAAATTCTGATGGGCTGGGTAAATAAAGGAGAGGTTTTTTTTGTTTTTTGTTTTTGTTTGTTTTAGATGTAGGAAAAGTTTTCTAACGTATCAGTCTTTTATACCATAGTATAAAATTAATTTGGTGGTCCATCTAGACATTTATGACAAAAGCAAGGCTTTCTTAGTGGTTCATTCTAGATAATATATTAAGCTACATTGTGTGGCAAACCTGAACCATAGCTTGGCTTCTTGCCGCCCCTCTCTCCTACCCCCCCCCCAATGTAAAGAAGAAAGAGAGAATTAAATAAGGAGCAAGTGTTCCAAAATGAGGGTGACAGAGAAGGATCTGAACCCAGCTCTCAGCCTATCTTCTCTATCAAAGTGGTCAACTTGTCCTGGGGAACAGCATCAGATTTCAGGCAGGGCTGGGTTGTGGGGAAGAGGGAGGATGAAGTACAGGGTAGAAGATTTTTATTCTCACCTGGTGCTGGCCCACAAAAAAAAAAAAAAAAAACCCCACAAAGGATGGCACTGTTGTTGGATGCGGATTAAGTATGAGTGACAGGTCAAGAGGTCGAGAAGCTGTGCTAAGCCTATCAGTGTCTGGAAAGATGCTAATGAGGTCCTAGTCAGGTTGCACAGTTGGTAGACAAGTTGTGTTTCTAATCAAATGTGTGTGTGTGTGTGTGTGTGTGTGTGTGTGTGTGTGTGTGTGTTTGGGGGAGGAGGTACACACACCACATGTGCCGGTACTGGGGCTTGAACTCAGGGCTTTGCCCTCTAAATTGGCTTTTTCTTTCATTCATGGCAGGTGAGCACTCTCCTATGTGCACCACAACTCTACTTCAGGCTTTTTTTTTTTTTTTTTTTTTGCTGGTTAACTGGAGATAGGAGTCTCAACTTGGTCTCCCTGAGCTGAACCATAATCTTTGAGTTACAACCCTCAGATCTCAGCCTCCTGAGTAGCCAGGATTACAGGCGTGAGCCACCAGGAGCCCAGCTTTCTAAGTATCTTTCTGATCTCAAACCGTCCAAGGAGTAAAATGAAGTGTTGAGAGAAGATGGGAGGTGGTGCGGGAAAGGTAAATGGGCCTGTGGAGAAAGGGGGTGAAGGACACCCCCTTCAGGGCTGGGAGTTCATCCCAGGTGTCTGGCAGGGCAGGTTGCAGAAGCATGGAGTGCCTGAGTCCCTTCTTGATGGATGTTTGCACTCTGGCTGGTTGAGCTTCTCTAGCCCCAAGGCTTTTTCCATCTCTACAAACCTGAGTTTCTTTGGGCCTCCTGCTTGCCCTGACATCCCCTCCATGCTCCATCCACCCCCCAGGCCACACTCAGCCTCCTTCCGCGTGTCTCCAGGTCCATCAGCCCAGCTCCATCCTCCCTCTGCACACTGTACACATCCGCCTTTCTCTCCCTTAGGCCAGAGCCAAGTTCAAGATCACCTCCCCACAAGCCTCCAGTGACATGCCAGCCATTGCTTGCTTCACCTTATGGTGTTTTATTTATTTGTTGTTGTTGTTTGGTTTGAGGAACAGTTTCACTCTATAGCCCAGTCTGGCCTTGAATGAACCATCCTCCTGGCCTCCGCCTCCCAAGGGCTAGAATGACAGGTATGCACCAAGACACTGAGTGTTTCCAGTGTTTGACAGTATAGGATGTTTTCATGCATCAGCTTCTTTTTCAGCTATATACTATCTACTTTGATAAAATAATAGGTGTGCTTGGCTTTAAACAATAATGAATACAATAAGGTTTCTATCAGAACCCAGCAGTTTCTTGCCCACCCCGGACTCTACCCAATTCTCTCTGCTTCTCAGCTACTCTGTTAATCTCTGTATTTCTAAGTGACACACTGTATCAGAAGTTCTCAACTTTTCTGGATGATACAATCACCCACAATTCTTTTTATGTGGAGTTTAATTTATACACACACACACACACAGAGGATCATTTATTGTCCTTTTTATTCCTTGGAGAATTGATCACAATGTGTGTGTGTGTGTGTGTGTGTGTGTGTGTGTGTGTGTGTGTGTGTATGCACATGCATGTGCTAGGCCTCTCACTCTTGCTTGGCTTTTTCCACTCACAGCTGGCACTCTACCACTTGAGTCTCCACTTTGAGCTTTTTGTTGGCTAATTGGAGATAGAGTCACAGATTTTTTTTTTCCCTGCCTGGACTGGCTTTGAACTGTGATCCTCACATCCCAGAAGACTGAGGCAGGAAAATCATGTGTTAAAAACTATCCTGGTGGGGCTGGGAAGGTGTCTTAGTGGTAGAGCGCTTGCTTTGCATGCCTGAGGCTCTGGGTTCGATTCCTCAGCACCACATAAGCAAAAAGAAAAAAGCCAGAAGTGGTGCTGTGGCTCAAGTGGTAGAGTGCTAGCCTTGAGCTGAAGAGCTGAGGGACAGCGCCCAGGCCCAGAGTTCAGGCCCCACGACCAGACCCGCCCCCCCAAAAAAAAACCCAAAACTATCCTGGGCTATGTAACAACACTTTGGTCTCCCATTCGCCCCATCCACAAAAACAAGCAAACAAACAAAACCACTTCACAAAAACAAGGTGAGTAGGCTGAATCTAGCTATTGGCCACAGCCTGATTAACCTGTGTTTACACCCTTGTTTTGGTGGATCACATCCTTGGGTAGCTTCTTGAGAAAGGCTGCACGGAAGACCATTTTTTTAATAGAATTTAGACACCAAACATACTGCTCCTCGTTTGTATGTGATTGCTACTTTGGCTGGATATTTAATGCTGGGTTGGAAATAACAGGTCCTCAGGATTTTTAGGTCACGCTTTCTGGTGTTTTCCATCTCTAGAAAAGCACCATAAAGAGTGACCTCACTTGTAAGAGCTTTCAGACTCTGGATTTGAAACTGTCAAAAGTTGAAGAGAGAGGAGAGACAGTCTGGCTTCTCTTCTTGTATCTGTGTGTGTGTGTGTGTGTGTGTGTGTGTGTGTGTGTGTGTATGGTGTGGGTGGGGGTCAGGGGGGAGGGCACTAGTCCTATAAAGGGCCTCACCCACAAAACCCCATTGAACCCTGATCACCTCCCAAAAACCTCACCCAAGGCCACCACACTGGTGCAAGGGCTTCCTACAAGTATTTGTGTGTCCATTGTAGCAGGTGAAGGCCACTGCTGGAAGGCAGTGAGGGGTGGTCTGCGAGGTTCAGGATGAACTGAGTGAACGCGGTGGTCTGTGACCAAGAACAGGAAAGCAGAGTATGTTGGGCCCCGCTCACCTTGCATGATGGTGAGCTAGAAGAGTCTTCATCAGAGAGGCCAATAAAGGCAGGCAGACAAGGAAGGAGGGTGGTGTCTCTTCTGGGGTGTGCTCCCCACCCCTTCCCCCCCCCCCCCCCCCCCCCCCCCCCCCCCCCCCCCCGACTCCCGACCGACCGACCGACCTCCTCTAAGGGCACCAGAGGACTCATGCCCGGAAGCCAGCCAGTTCTGAGGTACAGCTTGTTCTCCTGTTGGGGATCCCAAGTCCCTGTGCCGGCCCTGGATTAAATCTCCATGTTGCTTCAATTCTGGCCTCCAGTGAGGAGATTTTCAACAATGCTAACCACTAATGAAGCAATCCTGGTGCAAGGCACGCCCCCATCTCACAGACAGCCCCTCACCCCCCAGACTCGCCTTTGAAATGCTGCCCAGCAGTGGGGACTGTGGCCCTGACTGAGACCCTACCATTCCAGGACCAGCCCAAGAGGGGAGCCCCACCCCCACCCCCGCCACCGCGGGGCCACCCCTCCCCAGCCTCTGGCTCCTGGCCTCATTGCCTCACGGCTCACTTTCTTGGCCGAGGCTCATGTGTTCCAAGCTCAGATCTACCATGGGAACCCATGCCGGCTTGGGCCTCCATGCCAAGTTGCACAAGACTGTGCCACACGCAGGCTGGCTGCTGGTGGGGGCACCGGCTCCTTTCATCCCAAAAGGAGCAGAAGGAGGCCTGCTGTTATGCGGTGACACCTAGGTCAGGCAGGAAGGTGACCAAGAGGGACCTCAGGCCAGTTCCTCACCTACCTGGTCCACCAGCCTTGCCTTGGAGTTGCGGGCTGGGGGCGTGGACAGAGCCCTGCATGTGCGCCCCCATTCTGATGAGGAACAGTAGCCAGAGGCATCTCCCCAGCAGAGCACCTAAGCAGGGCTGGTCACTGACCTGAGATGGCTCTTGAAGCCCTGTCTGGCTGTGTCTCAGACAGAGCTGGGGAACAAAGAAAGCAGAGTGGGAGAGCCCTGATGGGTCA
The DNA here is from genome assembly GCF_019054845.1 of Dipodomys spectabilis. NCBI lineage: Eukaryota > Metazoa > Chordata > Mammalia > Rodentia > Heteromyidae > Dipodomys > Dipodomys spectabilis. The sequence continues at coordinate 767,758 of NW_024871276.1, read as the reverse complement.
GAGAGCCTCCCAGAATCCCCTCTCCTCATTTTTGTTTTGTGCCAGACCCGGGGCTTGAACTCTGGGCCTGCGTACTGTTCCTGAGCTTTTGTGCTCAAAGTGACTGCCCTATCACTTGAGCCACAGTTCTATTTCTGGCTTTTTGATGGTGAGTTGGAGTTGAGTCTCATGGGCTTTCCTGCCGAGGCTGGCTTTGAACTGCAGTCCTCAGATCTTAGCCTCCTGAGTAGTTTGGATTATAGGTGTGAGCCACTAGTGTCCAGTTTTCCTTATTACTTTATGGCCAACATGGAGGGAAGGCTAGATAAGGGATGAATCCATGTTTGATGCACAGAGAAGAGAGAGCCTATCCTTTCCTTTTTTTTAAAATACTTTTTTAAATTGTGAAAATACTGTACAGAGGGGTTACAGTTTCATGAGCAAGGTAATGAGTACATTTCCTATTGTTACCTCCTCCTTTGTTTTCTCCTACCATTCCTTCCCTCCCACCTCCACATTTTGTTTTTTCCCTTCCCCTCCTCAAATTAGAAAAGTGTATATACAAGATACAGGGCACCAACATCAAATACAGTGAAAACAGGGGTTATACCGTCGCGGAGGAACATACAAAGAAACAAAAAAATCGCACGGTACATTATAAATACATCAGAAACAATAGCATGAAAGAAAAAAATTGTGTCCCTATCTTGGGGTTCATTTCGCTTAACATCATTTTATCTGATAACTAGTATATGTCTGGGACAAGCAGGAAAAAAGATCGAGAGCCTATCCTTTCTGCTCATCCAATTCTTAAGGCAGAAGGCCTTTAGGTAAAGGTACTGACTGAGAAAACTGCCATTTTCCTGAAAAGAGCCATGGGAGGTTCTGGATCTGTTTTTGAAAGTTGATTCAGGGTGAACAAAAAGAATATGTTCATTTTGTATGGTGGTCACATGCTCAAGATCATATTCAATCCTTCAAGAAGTCTATGAAATAGATATTATTACCATCCCTGTTTCATACCTAATTGAGGCATGGAGATGCTACAGAAGACACTGAAGGCATCTCCATTTCTTCAAGGTAGGAGGAGAGTTCTCAGAGACTTTTGAAATCATCTAAGGCCAGGATCTGAGATTGTTAAGACCCCTGTTCTTAGCTTTTAGTTTTTAGCTTTTTGTCTTTCTAAAACATTCAGTTGAAGCTGTTAATGAAGCGTTTACTTTTGCATTATGCAAGTGTGACATGATTTTCTTTTTTTTATTGTCAGGTAATGTACAGAGGGGTTACAGTTACATAAGTAAGGTAATAGGTACATTTCTTGTCAAACTTGTTACCCCTTCCCTCATATTTCTCCTACCTTCCCTTCCTCCACCCCTACCCCCACAAGTTGTACAGATAATTTCCAACATATTGTCTTGTTTCTATCACTGTTGCATTGATTTCCCCTTTGTCCTTTGTCTCACCATTCTGTTGTTCCCCTTCCCTTCCCTAATTCAAATAAACATATATACAATACCAGGGTACCAGAATCAGATACAGTGACAACAGGGGTTATACCATAGGGGGAAACCGTACAAAGAAACAAAAAAAAAATCACATAATACATTAAAAACAACAACAAAGAAAAACCTCTTGTGTCCATGTCTTGGAGACCATTTCATTTTACATCATCTTTTGTGGTCATATGTACATAGTTATTGAGCTGTTCTGCTCATCTGCTAAGATTATCCTAGATGCATACTAATTATTGCAAATAAGGAAAACCATGGGACCTACATTTCTTTGGGTTTGGTTTATTTCACTTAATATTATTTTTTCCATCTTTCCATTTCCTTACAAATAAGGTGGTTCAAGCCCAGGAAGACCGCCACCCTAATGGCTATCAACAGGTGTGACAAGGTCAAAGTTCAGAGGTGAGTAAGTCACAGCTACTCACCTTCAGTCTGCTGATCCCCTCCCACAGCCTGTGCCAGTGCAAAGCTGACCAACACCTTCCCAACACACTTCTAGCTTCCAACAGAGAAACGGAGGCATTTGTCCCATTCTTATTCTTTGACATCATTAACTCTTATGTTTTTATTTTAGTTGTTTTTATTTAGATTTATTTTCTCAGCAATACTGGGGTTTGAACTCAATGCCTTCCTTACTAAGCAGGTGCTCTACCTACTTGAACCAGTCTGCCAGACCCTTTTTTCCCTGGATGCCTTTGAGATATGGCCTTGCTTTAGGCCCAGATGAGCCTGGACCTTGATCCTCCTATTTGTGTTTTCTCCACATCACTGGAATGGCAGGCATGTGCCTTGCCCAGCCATTGTGCTCCCTCATAGCTTGAGGTACTGGGCTCAGGCCACAACACACCCAGCCATTGATTGACATGGAATGTCTCAAACACATTATGGCCTAATTGGTCTAGAACCAAGATCTCTCAATCTCTTCCTCCCAAGTAGCTAAGATTATATGCTTGAGCCACCCATGGCCAGATGAGCTGTTTTTCATTGATAACAATGATTATAGTTATATATTTGGGAACTTACATGTTCATCTCATATTGTATCACTAAGATCATCCATGAGGTGTCTGTCTGTGGCTCACTCACTGGTTTTGACAAGCATAATTTTTTTTTCTTCTTGTTCCTTGTGGGGCTTGAACTCAGGGCTGGCCCTGAGTCCTTTTCCCTCAAAGTTCGTGCTCTACCACTTCGAGCCACAGCACCACTTCTGATTTTTCTGGTGGTTAATTGGAGATAAGAGTCTCATGGACTTTCCTGCCCAAGCTGGCTTTGAACCACAATCCTCAGATCTCAGCCTCCTGAGTAGCTAGAATTATAGGCACGAGCCAACTGTGCCCGGCTTTGTCAAGCATATTTTATCTGCCTCTGAACTGACCACACTGATCTAGCCATGGACAGGCATTTGGGTTACTGCTGGGTTTTGTCCTCATCATTGTGGCTGGGAAAGTGCTCACAGAGTGGCAGGTGCAGAGGCTTTCCTGTGGACCCAACTTAGAGAGAAATATTCTGTCATGGGTTTCAATGTCCAGCTGCCGGAGGTACAGCCAAACTGCTGGAGTGTTATGCCCATCTCTAGGTCTCCCCACACAGTCCAAGTGAGTCAGTCTGGTCTTCCTTCCGATTTGCTGTCGTAACTTTTCCACCATCACCCAGGGAGGGCCTTCAAGTGATTGCTTTCCTCAGTTCTTGGAACACATCAGTGTCTTTTCAGGTCACTGCATCACTCTTGCCCAGCCCTGCTCTCCAGCAGGCCACAGTACCCAGAATCTGGCACATGTTCACCATGTGTGAACGAATGCCTGGGTGGACTGGGCTGGTCCATCCCTGCTGGATGCTTCCAATGAGGAGTCCCCCCTGGCCCCACTGCCAGGAAAAGTAAAAGCTCCATCTGTGTCCCAAACCCCAGCCTCCTGTTTTCACCAGCAATAATTCGCTGCAAACCTGGTCAGCCCAGGGCAGGCCATTTGGGATGCATAATGCAAACTAGAATCATATGCAAGATCTTGGGGGTGGGCTGTGCTGCTGCTCCTCTCTGAGTTAGGGGTGATGAAATGGGGGGAGACCAGACAGGAGAGAAGCTGGTGGGTAAGTGAGGGAAGGGAAATTGCAAGGACAATTATCTATCTCCTTGCTGAATGACTGTGTTTGGGAATTTTGAAAGGAAGGGAAGAGAGGGTTGGAGAGGGGGTGGGGGCAGGTGGCCCTGCAGGTGGTCCAAGATTCTTCCTTTCAGTGAGAATTTCTGAGGATGGGTGGTCTCTTGGGTAGATCTGCTGATAGGGTGGGCTTGGCCACTGGCTTCTCAGAGTTTGGGGCAAGTGGGGATTCCTGAGAGTTCCATCCATATTTTTTTAAAATACTATGGTACTGTTTGTTTTCTCTGATTGTAAATCAAATACATGTGCATTGTAGAAAAGCTGGAAAAGCTAAAGAAAACAATAAAACCATTAAGCCTTCTCCCAGGCCCTGGACATTCTTGGTTCTCCAGGACCATATTTCCTGCCCATCTTTCTACCTCCCTTGTTTATGGAGGAGAGAGAGGCTGGTGAATGAAGAGTTAAGAATCTAGAGTTTTGGCAACCTGGTAGCTATGGGGTCAACTCCTGATTCTCCCATGTATTGTGATGAGTGTTTGAAATGGAAAGAATAGGGTGCAGGAGAAGTGTATTGTGTATGTATGTGTGCATGCACACTCACACTCAAGCACACATGTGGAGGGAGCTTCAGAAGGGAAGGAAGTGAGAGGCAATGGTGTGTCCCCGTTGCTGATGGTAGTCTTTGTGACTGTTAGGCGATAGGTTGGTTGGGGGAACAGGGTGGGGCTGGAGGGCCATGCTGGTTAGAGGATACAAGGCTGGTCAATTTCCCTGAGGAGTTTTTAACACAACTCATATGCAAACTGAATATTAACAGTAAACAAAAGGCACCCAAGTGAAATCATACATGAGCTCTCTCCTGCCTCTTTGCTTTCTCATAGCACTGAGCATAGCTTCTCTGGTAGAGACTTGTGGACATGACCTATAGTGACCTCACAGTATTCCATCATAGAATATTTCTTCCAGCATCTTCCATTGCAGAGAGTTTGGGGATTTATTTTTTTTCTCCAATCAGCGGCAACCAGTAGCTGCTGTCCATGAACAGACACTCCCTGGACCATCCTAATAGAAGGCCCTCATATGACTGGAAGAAACTGAAAATGTGGGGCCATCTTTCTGCCCTCTCCCCACCCCATACCCGGCTTGGCCCAACTGGCCTCTGATGTCACGGAAACTTGGCTGGCAGCTGCTGGCTGGCTCTCACCGGAGCTAGCCACACCAGGCTGGTACCCGCCCCTTGACCACAGCTAAGAGCCCCAGTCCTGTGCCAGGACATCAAGGCTGGGCCAGGGCCTTCTGGGGCCTCATTGCTCCATCCTAGGCCTTCTCCTTTCATCCCTTTGTTCTGCCCCATGGCTCCAGTCTTCCTCCAATTCCAGCTCCCATGGAATGGGCAAGCTGGGGAGGGGTCTCTGGGCCTGTTAGAAATTATTTCCAAAGCCTACTTGTAACCATGTGTTTCAGGAGTAGGCCCCAGCTCTTTTCCTGGTGCCTAAAAGCTTATGTGCAGGAAGTACATGGCAGAGGTAGGCAGGAGACAGAAGGGGCAGGGGTCTGTGGGTGGGGCTCCCTGGAAGCAGAGTCTCCAGGGAAAGCTGTCGAATTGACACAGATGTAGTGTAGATGGTAGAAAAACCCCTTAGGAGGTTTCAGGAGAAACAATGTTCCTTTTTTTGTTTTTTGGATTAAGGATTCTAGGGTTTGAATTCCAGACCTTGTTCTCCCTTGGCCTGTTCACTCAAAGGCTGATGCTCTATCACATGAACCACAGCTTCACTTCTGGCTTTTTGCTAATTAATTGGAGATAAGTCTCTTGGACTTTTCCTGCTGGGACTGGCTTTGAACCACAACCCTCAGATCTCAGCCTTCTGAGCAGCTAGAATTCTAAGTGTGAGCCACAGGTGCCTGATGAAACAGAGTTCTTGATCCTGTTTCCATTATTGTTGTACTTGTAGGGCCTTTCTGGGAATGTGGGCTCCAGTGGGCTCCTACAAAGTAAATGTGTGATGAATGTTTGAATGAGTGAATGAATGCGTGGGTGAACGAGTCCATGGGACTCTTTTTGTGGTTGTTGTCAGTCACGCGCTTGAACTTGGGGCTTAAGTGCTGTTTCTATCTTCTTTTACTCAAAGCTACCACCCCACCACTTTGAGCCAGAGCTCCACTTCTGGTTTTCTGGTGGTTATTGGAGATAAGAGTCTTATGGACTTCCCGTCTAGGCTGGCTTTGAACCATATTTCTCACATCTCAGCCTCCTGAGTAGCTAGGATTAGAGGCATGAGTTACCAGCACCTCGCTTATGAGTCTCTTGAGAGCCATCACCTCTCTATTCATTCCATTGTCTTGGGCTGGCACTTAAAGGAAGCTCTGCTCCATATAGCATGGTCATCTTTTCCAGAACTAATTCTACCACTCAGTCTAAGGTTTGGATAAATTATGGAGGAAGCCCAAGACCTGTAGTCTCTCCATAGACTCCCTGGCTGTTTAACAGTCATTTTGCAGAGTTCTAGGGCCACAGACAGCCCAGGGAATTGCAACCAAGCTCTTGCGTTCCTCTTCATTCCCCTGGTCTCTCCTGCCCTTTCCTGCCTCTCTGAACCCTCCCTCTGTCTCTCTCTCTTTCCCTATCACTCCTCCTTCTCCTTGTCCTCATGCTAGTCCTCAGATCTCCACTGCACAACTGAATTCCTGAATCTGTGGTCTGATCAAGATAGCATGCTCTCTGGATCTCATTTCTTCTTCTTTCCTTCCCGTTTGTCCCTCCCTCCCTCCCTCCCTCTCTCTCTCTCTTTCTTTCTTTTATTCTTTCTTTCCTTCTTTCCTCCTTCCTTCCTTCCTTCCTTCCTTCCCTTCCCCTTCCTTCCTTCCTTCCTTCCTTCCTTCCTTCCTTCCTTCCTTCCTTTCTTTCTTCCTTCCTTCCTTCCTTCCTTCCTTCCTTCCTTCCTTCCTTCCTTCCTTCCTTTCTTCTTTCTTCTTTCTTTTTCTTCTTTCTTTCTTCTCTTTCTTCTTTCTTTCTTTCATTGCTCTTGGGGCTTGAACTCATGATCTAGGCACTAGTACTCTACCACTTTGAGCCATAGCATCACTTCCAGTTTTCTAGCGGTTAATTGGATATAAGAGTTTCACTGAACTTCCTGCCTGGGCTGGCTTTGAACTGTGATCCTCAGATCTCAGCCTCCTCAGTAGCTAGCATTACCAATGTCCAGCTTTAGACCTCATTTCTGAATGGGCATAAACACTTCTCACACCCCCAAGTCTGTACTAAGCATGTGCATTGTCAAGCCTTCAAACCAATAGCCTAGGGGCTCAGGAGCACGTCAGTGGGATTTGGAATGGGGGTGGTGTTTATGTGCATGTCCACGGGTGCCACCAGTGTCTGGGGTTGCTCAGAGATGGGGTGGGGAGGGCCCTTGCTCAAGGTTCCAACATGGAGGAGATGGTGTAGGGGAATCCTCCCTAGGTCATCATGTAAGTCCCGGGATACTGTCTGTCCCTTGATGCTGAGCCTCCCTTGATTTCAGAAGCAGTCTCAGTTGGGTTCCTGATGTCAGTCACATGGCAGGCTGTGTGGCTTGGAGCTTCCACCTTCCCATTTGCTACATTGAATGAACACCAGCTCACAGCTGCCTTCTAGGTTTAGAACCATGGTTTCATTTCTTTCCCTGCCAAGAACTTTCTCTTATGATCCTAGATCACCCAGCCTTCAAGATGACAGAGGGACAATGATTTGATGACCCTTTCACTTGAGTGGGTGGGGGGAGAAGGGGGATGTGGGCAGAGGGCTCATGACCACAAGTGGGTTGTAACCACGGACACATACTCAGTGACTTTGAATGGAAACAGCAGAAGGAGAAGAGCCTTGTGATCATGGAGCTGGCCCAGAAAACTCATGGAGTGTTAAGTGTAAAAGTCTTAAGCCAAATAAAAAGTCCCAAGCAAGATTAAAGACTGCAGAACCCAGGACCTTCCACACTTGAGCTCCTGCCTTCTTCAAAACCATCTCTTCTGTTTCAACCACAAGCTCTGCGGGGGCAGAGATTGCGTATGACTTGCTCTTTCAACCCACACAGAGTCTGGCACACAGTAGGTGCTCAGGAATATGTTTTTCAAATGCATGCATTAGCTGGGCTGCAGCTGCACAGTCTGAGAGGACAGTAGCAACCCCAGACACTGGTGGCACCCGTGGACATGCACATAAACATCACCCCACTCCAAACCCCACTGACATGCTTCTGAGCCCCTGGCATGTGGAAGCATCTGCTGGGCCACTTTCCCATGCACAAGGCCCCACAGAGGCCACCAGGGAGTGGAGCATTGTCCTGCCCAGAAAGCCTCCACTTAGGTCATTAATAACAGTGCATTTTATTAAAGGAAAGCAGGCTTCAAAGAGCAGTGGGTTTATGGGAAGAGACTTGGACGGGGCTCATTATTCTTGCTGCCCCATCTCGCCCCTCATTCTGTCTCCTCTGTCTTACACTCAGCCCCATGTTTGATCTCCTGCCTGGGCTTCTTCTGTCGGCTTGGGGTCCAGGGGGAGCAGGCTATTGTGCCCATAGTGGGAAGGATGGAAAAGCCTTTGAACTGGCCTCTGATCTGAGAGGCAGCGGGAATGGCAGGGTGGGGTGAAATGGGGAAGCTCCAAGAAATGGGGTGGGGGTGTGGTAAGGACTCAATAGGATGTTCTCTGCCAGGTTAGGTGATGAAGGAGATGCTGGTTTTCAAAAATACTGAGAAAAGGACAAGATGGTTGGGGTTCCACTGTCCTTCATATATAATATTTAATGACAATGCACAAAGTAGCCCATACTTACTGTTGCTTACTACCTACCCCAGGCAAGGTATGTCTCATTTTGTTCTCCCAGCAGCTGCCCTCATTTTTATATACAACGAACAGAGGTCCAAGACACTGTCACTTCTACAGTTCCACAACTGGCCCCACTGCTCCACTTTTCCATGTGACCTGAGTCATAATGGTCCACAGCTCTGGACTGCCATTGTTTTCATCTGTAAAATGGAAAGGTTGAGCTAATTGTATTTGTTCTCAGTATGAGTAGCAGGAACTCAGTATGTGTTTTCTCTGGTGGTAACAGGACATACGTCCTGGATGTATTCAGCATTGTTGTGACCACCCAGTCTTTGGGGTCAAGGAAATACATGGGAAGGGATTCTTCAGAAGAGGCCTCACCATGGCAGGTGAGCATGCTGATGATAAAGCTGTGGTTTGAGGATGAGTGATAGCCCTTCGTTATTATCAGCTGACTGTGGCTTTGGGAGAAGACTACCTAAAAAAGGCATTGTAAGTAGGCAGCCTTCCAGAGAAAGACAGGGGTCTCGAGTGTAAGCTTGACCCAGACTTTGGAGAGAGAGAAAGGAAGGGAAGACATAAGAACACAGGAGAATCCATGAAAAAAACATATAAAGAGAAAAACAGGGCGAGTTGCTGAATGAGATAGTCAAACAACTTGGGCTTGTGCCTGTAATCCTAGCTACTTGGGAGACTGACCAGGAAAAACATGGTTTGAGACCAGCCTGGCATACATTCAAGATTCATTCTTAACCAATAACTGGTGCCTGTCATCGTAGGTATGTGGGAAGCTGAAATCAGGAGGATTATGATTCCAAGCCAGCCCAGGAAAGTAAGAGTCCATCTCAATGTAAGAAGTTGGCTGTGGTAGCACTTCTGTCATCGCAGCTATGAGGAGAAGCATAAAATGGTGGATTACAGACCCAAGCACATGCCCTAGGCAAAGAAGCGAGAACCTATCTCAAAAATAATCAGTACAAGTAAGGTCTGGGGGCATGGCTCAAAGGTACAGTCAAAGAGAGAAAGAGCAAAGCAAAGAGAAAAGAAAGGAACAAAGGAAATGTAGCCAGAGAAAAACAAGCAAGGACACACAGAGAGCAGAAGAATAGGGATCAATCAACTTAGAGAAGGAGACAAAGCTTAGAGACGGAGAGGAAGAGGACGGAAGCCAGAAGAGAGAAAGAGGAAGATGGTCAGAACATAAGGGGGACGCATGTGGAGGCTGCCTAGGGAGCCCCTCCCGGGGAGCAGGCTGCTTGATGACTCCCAGACAGTCGTCGAATTGAGCCCAGCACACCCTGAGGGTTCTGCAGTGAGGCCTGGAAGGTGAGCTGGAGATGCAGAGGTGTCAGCTGGGTGGGAATGAGAAACCACTGGTTCTTTTGGTTAAACCAAAATTGTGCATGTCCAGCTCAATTTTAACAGCCACCAATAACTCCCAGAGTAGTACTCACAGTATTTTATGAGAGCTGGAATGTTGTGGGTCTTAAACAAACACACTCTCTCTCTCAAGTTCAATCACTTGGAGAAGCTGGATGGGAGCTATTAAACAAAGCAGCTCTCACAGCTGGAAAATTATATCATGGACCAATGGATCACCCAGCCCATGAGCTGAGCCTTAACCAAGGTGGCAGAGGAAACACTTCCATTCTTTTATAAAGATGGAACCCTGGTGGCCATCGAGCTCAGGGCTCTACTCTAGATCTCAAGATCCTTGATAGTTAGACCCAACACATCTTCTTCTGGGAATGAAGGAAAAAAGAAAGGAAGGAAAGAAAAGAGAGAGGAAGGGGAAATAGAAGGAAGAGAAAAAAGGAGGAAGAAAGAGGAAGGGGAAGGAAGAAAGGAAGGAAGGAAGGTGGAAGGAAGGAAGAAGAAAGGAAGGAAAGAGGAAGGAAGGAAGGAGGGAAGAAGAAAGGAAGGAGGGAAGAAGAAAGGAAGGAAAATAGGAAGAGATGGAGGGGAATGGAAGGAGAAAGGGAGAAAAAAAGGAAAAAAAGGAAAAGGAAAGGAGAAGAAAGGAAAGAAGAAAAGGAAGGGAAAAAGGTGGGAGGGAGGGAAAGAAGGAAAGAAAGAAGGAAGGAAGGGAGTAGGTCCGCTCCTGATGGCGAGCAGACTCCACCCTCCTTGCAGCAAAGCCTCTGCCCAGTACCTGCATTACCTAGGCAACTGGCACACCTGGAAGAGGTCATATCTGTATCCGCTGAGGTCACATCTGGATTCCATGTGGCCACACCTTTCCCCACCCCTACCCTAGATAAGGCCTAGCCCAGGGCCAGACCCTCTTTTTCCCAGCTGCGTGGAGTGCCAACATGGCCTGGTGCCAGCTAGAATGATGAATAAACCTACCCCTTACCTGAATACCACGTGCGAGGTGCTGTTCTTACTCGGCTTCTTCTTTAAAAACCTAACAGGAAGGAATGAAGAAAGGAAGGAAGGAAGGAAGGAAAGAAGGAAAGAAGGACTTTCACTTGTAAGTAGAATGTACCATTAATAGTAATGTATACACTAATAGTATTTATCTCTCGTAAGAACAAAATTTAGATGCAGAAACTTCCACATCTGGTGTAACAACTAAGTAATTGCCTGGTATTTGATCACTCCCCTGGTGTTTCTATGCTGCACTTCTATCTTCAGCTTGCTGCCTTAGGGCACTAAGATGGCTGCTGTGGCTTTTACGTCACAAACATATTCACATCCAGGTTTGGGGGAAAAATAATCTGTCTTCTGGTTACCTTGGCTCTGGTCAGGAAGAGAAAAACTTTTCCCAGAAGGCACCTTGAGCTGGAAGGGAAGTTAGGAAATCGAATAGCCACTTTTGTCTTCAGCCTTCAAAATGGAAGGTGGGTAAACAAAATGTCCGCCTGAAGATTCAGGAAATCATGTCTGCAAAGGCGGCAAGGTAGTCTCCCTTGGGTCTGCTGAGATCGGGTCTTTTATGATGGAATGTCATCATGAAGATGACATGCTATCACATTGGCCACATTCTACTTGTTAGAAGCAAATCACAATTTGTCTCGTAATATAAAAAAACAGAAATTCTAGGGAGATCACCTTATATGTATTAGTCATAAAGATCATTCTCAAATGATTCTTGCATTTCCAGGCAAAATGGTAGCCTTGGTGAATTTTGAGGCCCCTAGCATATTACTAGTCCAGCCAACAGTCCAGGCAGTCCCCACAAAATCTGGATATATATAGGCCATGTACATAAATGACCTGGACCTGCCCGAGATCTTTGAAACTAAACTTGGTTTACAGCCTCTGGCTGCCAGACTCTCTTCCTTTTCCATATGTCTGTTCTTGCAGTTCTAGAGCTCAGCTGGGGCCAAGTTCCTAGGCCTGGACTGAAGACCAGGAAGCCTGGACCCAAGAGTCTATATATGAGTCCTCACATGATTTCCCAGAATCTCAAGACTTTCAGACCCCGACCACAGCCCATTCAACAGGGCCCTGCCCACCAGGCAATGGCTGACTACTAGGAGAGGCTAGTGTAGAAACAATCCTGCGAGGTTTTGGTTGTAACAGTGCCAGTCTATTCTCCTTTGGGTCCTCTACATTCTACAGGGTCTGGGAAGGACCTTGATTTAAAAAACAAAAACAAAACAAAACAAACAAAAAAAAATAGCAGCTGGCTGCAGTCCTGGAAGTGGGGCCAGTGACCCAGGGAGAGACAAAGAACCTGAGACAGACATACGCTTGGTGCATTTGAGGAAAAGCAAAAAGTATAGCTGGCGCCGGACAACTGAGGGCTTGGAGGTGAGGAATGAGCTGGGAAAGGTTGACTGATAAAGCCTGGTAGGCCCCTGGGAAGACTTAAATTGTGTTCTGAGGGGCACAGTCTAACTTGCTCTCCTAGAAATGCCATCCCTCCTCGCCTAAGGAAAGGCCACTTGGAGATGTCACTAGTATACTGTCTACTTTTTTGCTGGGTTACATGGACAGTGACCTGTAGTCTCTCAACCTGATTCTTTTCTTCGCCTGGAAAATGGAGTGACAATAAAAGCACTTGGTCAAAGAGCTGCTGCTATGTGGCCAGCAGGTATGGATTTGCTTGCAGTACCCAGCATTGGTCCGTGTGCTGAGAAAGACAAGGTGTTGTGGGGCTGATGTCCTGGCTGGGGAAAGAGATCCTCAAGTGTTCAAAGGACCATGCAAAACAGCCATAGATTGTGATCTGGGCCGGTGGGAAGCAGACAGAGCAGCTAGGGTGATGACAACACTAGCAGGAATTTACCCGGGCTAGGTTTTGTGGCACCTCTGAGAAGAGGATATGGAAGCCATGACTTGGAAAGAAGTAAAGTATCCCAAAGTAAAGAATAAGAGAGTTTAAATGAGATTGATTTGTAGACCACAGTATCCATCACAGAGAAAGTGCTTACCAGCATGGGGCTGAGGATTTTATTGGATTTCTCACTGGGGAGTAGGGGAATGGGAAAGCTCCAGGTTATTGGCAGCTGGTCAACACCCACCTTTCCCCTTGTGGGGAGAAGAGCTTCAGCCTGAGAGCAAGGTGGAATTCAACCATCATCCTTGTCATTACAGGGAGAGGATCCTCAGGGCTGATTACCTTGCTCTCTGTCTCATTTCTCCTTTCACTATCTCAGGCCTCTCGTGGAGTCTCCACTGCCTGTGGAGGCCAGGAGAAGATGAGTAACAACAATCACATTAGCCACCGGGACAGCAGTACATAACAGTTTATAAAATGTTTGCACATGGCTCCTTCCTTTAGAGCTTCAGAAATACCTTTCAAAGGAGATAGGGAGATGAATGGAGTCTCTAGCTGTTGTCTGTTTCTCCAATACACAGCTGGAAACTTTGTCTCACAGAAGAGAAAGGGGCTGCTAAGTGCTGCCATGCCAGGACAGTTTCTCTCTTGGCCAAAGCATAGGAAAAGTTCATCCTTTCAATTGTGTGTGTGTTGAACGAGGATCACACATGGGAAGAGAGATAACTGAAGGGAGAGACACAGAGAAGGTTGGCCTCATGCTTAGCCAAGCCATGTTGCATGTATCTTGTTATCAAGCCATTTGTACCCCAGAAGAAGCTACATGTCCCTGCAGTATGACAAGGACATTCCTCTCCGCAGGCTACAGCACACACAAAACAGAGAGGAAACAAGAGGGTTTACGAGCAGAGGAGACAGATCAGAGACACAGGCTCATAAACCCACTCTTCTTGGTGTCCTAAGGCTATTTGAGTTGGAACATCTCTTCTCGTTTTTTCTTGCTCATCTCTTGGCTATGAATCTGCTGGCTTTTCCAAGATCCATAGGCTCTGCGACTTCCTTCTCTTCTTTAGCATCCCTCCTCTCCTTGTCAGAGAATTCAGTAGGAAAGTTCATTCACCCATTCATTCCTCTTGTCTTTCTTGCATCCATCCATCCACCCACCTAGCCATACATTAGCCATTCATGTTCCCATTATCCATCCATCTTTCCATCCACTCACCCACCTACCATCCATCCATCTGTCCATTATCCATCTCTCTCTCCATCATTCACTCACCTGTCTATCCATAATTCATCATCCATCTATTCATGCATTATCCTTTCTGCCCATCATCCATCCATCCATCCCTTGTCCTCAGGATGACGATTTGGAGCTAGAGATTGAGAGACTGGACAAGGGTTAACCATGCTATTCATGAAGAAAGAGCAAGCCAAAGAGGGAAGGATTTGTGTAGAGATGGTGATCATTGGATCAGGAATCTTCCCAGGAGGTGCTGGAACTAGAAAGGCAGAAATTGCTGTGATGGTCACGGAGAGAGGAAGTCCCACAATGTTCTAGATTTGAGGCAATGCAGGCTGACAATCTTTTCTCATTGGGAGAGGAATTTGGGTTTATAGAAGCATCAATGTCTTATAAAAGTGGGGGATGATTTAGCCAGTCTCTCAATAGCTCTCCCTCTCAATGTAGTCTTTCTGAAGCTATTCCTTTCTCAGTGTTCTTTCTGAAGCACAAATCTGATCATGTCTTTCCTCTGCTCAACAAGCATCTATGGCTCCCCAGTGCTTTTAGGAACATGTCCACTGCAGGTCTTCTATTTCATCCTTCCCAGATCTCTATGTTCCAGCCTGTTGACTGGGCCTCACAGCCCCTCATACCTTCTCTCAAGTAGTATATGAGTAAATTGGCTCTTCTAGAAATAGTAAAACACACAACAATAAAATCTGGAGTTGTGGCAGTTCTTATGGTATCCATACACCCAAACCGGTCAATTTTAAGTGCCAACGTATCTTGAGAAGAACAGAACTAGAAAGATGGGCCTGTGAGTTCTCCTCCTTTCTCTAACTGAAGAGGGCTGCCATTATACAGCCTTCCCCTCGTAGTTCTGTAGCATTGGACAAACAGTCTCATCCTCAAGTTCCTGTCTTTACAGTGAGGGGAGGGATGCTATCTCCTTCCTAGGGCCATTCTGAGCATAAATAGAATGAGAGGCTGCATGGAGGAGCTTGGTTCTGGACCTGGCACATGGTAAGCACTTCTGCTTGTAATGTAAATCCCACCCTAATTCACACCCACAAGTCGCTCCTCCTCTCTGCATAACTCATGTCACACCCTAAACACATGGCTCACACTTCCTCCAGTCCCTCCACCCTGACATGATTACTGGGTCTCTAATCCCTGCTGGGCCTGAGCTCCACTGATTGCCTGCAGCATCCTTAGTACTCAGCCCCAGGTCTGGCCCACAGTAGCTGTGCAAGTCTGTCTCCACAGGGGGGGATTAGTGAGCATGTGCGTGAGGCAGGTGTGCGTGCTTCCGTGGGTTTCAGGAAGGTGGGGAAAGTCAAAGTGTGAATGAAGATTGCCCAGGGTTGGTGACATAGATTGGACAAAGTGGCACCTGGCTAGAGGTGCCTACCTGGAGACCCAGGTGCTCTTCCTTCCTGAGAGTGGAAAAGGTCATAGCTGTTGCGTTTGGAATAAGACCTCAGCCCCAGCTCTCAGGGATGGGGTTTGTCAGAGCCAGGGCGGGCAGGCTGGTATTAGAGAGAAGCCTGCCCAGGGCTTCGACCCAATGGAAAAATAAATCACATCATGCCAGACGTGCCTGGTTCCAGGCTGGGAGAGTTAATAAAGTGACTCTGAGGTGGTTTGGAGCCACCGTGGAGAGGCTGAAGAGGAATTTTCTCATTTCTCATAAAACCTTAATCAGTGTTAGTCACTTCGAGCCATCATGGGGCTTAAAATAGCCACAAGCAGCCAGCTTTAATGACACGTCTGAGGCCCTTGTTTTGTTTCTATAGGGAGCAGAGCTGGGGGCTTGTCATGGACACACAGCTGTCTCTGACGGGCCAAAGCAACTGTGAGCTTCTGAGGATAGAGGAAGGCAGGCCTCCTCCACGCGTTTCTAGGATGGCACAGGAGAGGGACACCCAAGCCTGTATGAACAGACAGACTGGCTAGGTTGTGGGGCTGCGAGTAGGGACCCTATCCTTCACGCTTGTGTTTGTTTCTCAGGACTCAGTTCCTCTAGGAGACAGCTCCAAGCTGCAGCAATTTTCTCCACCCCTGAGCCCTCCTGGAGTCACCTGGCAAACATCCGGGACACTTTTTTTTTGTTTATTGTCCTTACCTGGGATGAGGGTGAGCTGTTCCTCTTAGCAAAGAGTAGGTGGCAGCATGAGGCACATGACCGGCACATAACCAAGGGATGTCCAGCCATGTGTATCACCCACATGGAGGTGGGGGGCATGGCTCTCGCCATGCAGTGCCAGACAACAATTTCAATGATGTGGTCCCTTTCGCAGGACTGAATAGCAAGTGGAGTCCTTATTCACACCATCACATTTATCCCATCAGGACTGAGCTCAGCCACCTAGGCATCAAGGTGTGGACAGCTGGCCAGTGGATAGGGCTGTCCCTGTGAGATGCTCAGGGCACTATCTGACATCTCAGGGGCTCTGAGGGATGTATTATAGACACTGCCTCTGCCAGCAGGTGACTCTCACCCCATTCTTTCTCCTGCTTGTTCTCTGGCTGGGCAAGGGGTCAGGAGAAGACACTCTGTGTTCAGAACACAGGCCTCCCCAGCAAGATAGATGGGAAGCTCTTGGGTTCCCAAGTCACTCTGCATAGGTTCAAAGCCCAGCTCAGCCCTGCGCCGCCTGAGGGAGCTTTGGCAAGTTATCTTAATCCCTTTGTGCCTCAGTTTCCCACTCTGGGAGCCATGCTTCCTTGCTAGGTTGTAAGGATGACCTAAGACCATACAGAAAGGGGCTGACAAAGTTCTTGGCCATGTTGTCAAACCTGCCTGGATGGGAATCTGGTCTTGGCCATATACGCAGTGTTATTTTGGAAGAAACTCTTAATTTCCTGGGTTTCCTCACCGGTGAACTGGAGGGGTGACTGTGGGAGACCCGAAGACTCGGTGAGATGACACAGAAGACAGAAACCCAGAGCCTGGCACCTCGCAAGAGCTCGCCACTATGTGAGGATTTTTATTCAAGATCCCAGGGCCCTACCGGGACCCCAGAACGTGATGGGTGCTGGGACAAAAAGGGTAGGTGCTAATTCCTTCCACCTTCCCCTGGTTAGTCCAGGGCCCCCTTTATTCCCCTCCCCAGAGGATCCCTTGGACCTTGTTGCGACCCTTTTGTGTGTGCAGCTGGCTTTGTGGCCTATTCTGCCTGTGTTTCTGGGGGTAAAGGCAGCTGCCCTAGGTCAGGGTAGGACCTGGGGCAAGATGGGCCTTCAGCTTTCAATTTCTACAGCTCCCTCCCTTCCTTCCTTCCTCATCCCATTCCATCCCTTCTAGTTTCCTGGCTGCGGCTGCCTTTCCTCTCCCCTTGTGAAACTCCAGCCACTGTCCCGGTTCCCCCAGATTCAACACAAAGACCTCTTGGATTTCAGACACAGCCCCGGAGGCCGACTCTGTAATTCAATTATGGTGAGGGGGCTTTCTCCTTTTTTTTTCTCTCCCCCTCTTCCTTTCCCTTCCTTCCCCCCTCCTTTCTTTTTTAGATCAAAAAAGAGAAGACAGACACTGTGACCCTCAGAAGACGCTGTGACTGAAAATTCCCTTCTTAGTTCCAACCCTGGCTAATGAAATCCCAAGAATTTCTACCCTCAGAACACGTGTGTGGAGTATTTGATGTGTGCTCTTTGTTCGGGGATTTTTCCTGTGCCTCTCATACAAAGCTGGGGATCCATATAAGTTTTCTACCCAGGACACAATGGCTGTTCCCACTGTCTGTTCAGCCTGGCTTGGGGGAGCTTTGGGCCCCAGGGAAAGGAGTCTGCTTCCCATGAGGCCTTGCACCATTTCTGAGTTTGATGTTTTCCCTTTGTAGACTGGGCACATGGGAAATGTGAAGACGTAGCTATTGCCTGACAGAAAGAGAGAGACAGAGAGAGGAAAGAGAGCAAGCCAGGGCAGGCCAACAGGAAGCCAGTTAGGACATAGTTATTGAGGCAAAAAGGCTCTGGGCTGTTCCAACTCTTCTTCAAGGCAAAAAGAAGTCCCTCAAAATCGCAGAGACCAAAGTTTCTCAGCAGGCTGGGGAGAGAGGGCTACCCCCAGGGGGCAGCACAGAGCTGGGAGGCTGCTCTGCCTTTCTCCATGAGCCCCTCATCATGCTGCTTCCAACCCACACCCAAGAACAACCCACAACAAGTCTGATTCCTGTACCCAGAATCGCTGTGAACATGAGGACTGGGTTGCCTCCAGCTCTCCTTTTTCCTCCTAAGCTGCCTAGTTTGTAGCCCCATCTAAGCCAAGTTCCAAGTGCTGCATTCAGAGTCACAAAGGGATTATGAGAAGAAAAAAAATGACAAGGGAGCATAAGTGACTCTGGAGAGCAGGCATGGACTAGGGGGTAGCTGGTGGCTACTTGGGTCCTCACTGGCTCTCCCTTCCTTTTGAATGCCTTCCGCAGCTCTCTTTACCCACTCCTGGCCCGTCCTTCACTGCCCAGCTCTGATAATGCCTCCTCCATGAAACCTTTCTCGATTTCCCAACTAAGCAAAGCTTTCTTCTCCTTTAGCCCCTGTTGCATTTACCTGGACTGTTCCTAAGACAAATGGCTATCTGCACTGTGTTCTAGGCACTGGTGCTCTGTTTGTGCAGAAGCACGGAGTTGCAAATGTCATTGTGTGTGTGTGTGTGTGTACACATGTGCATGCACGCATGCAGATCCTGGGGCTTGAACCCAAGGTATTGCATTCTTGCTTATCTTATTCACTCAAGGCTGATGCTCTACCACTTGAGCCATACCTCTATTTCTAGTATTTTGCTGGTTAGTGGGAGGTAAGAGTCTCTCGAATTTGTCTGCCCAGGCTGGCTTTGAGTTTCCATCCTTAGATCTCAGCCTCCTGAGTAGCTAGGATTATAGGTGTGAGCACGTGTCCAGAGCACGTCTCTATTATTCCTTTGAATCCTCAAACCAAGCACAAGGCTCAACTGCTATTCATTGACTGCCTAAGTGATAAGGTAGCCAGGCTCTAGGCTCTTGTTCTGCATCATCTCCTTCCAGACTCACACGATCTGGGAAGATGTGGATTTTGTTTAATGTAGGTGTGGATGAAAAAATCAAAGCCCACAGAGGTCTCACAATGTTCTCATGGTTGCAAAGCTCGTTGGTTGTAGAACTCTTGTTTTCCTCCGATTTTTTTTTTTGGGGGGGGGGCAGTGCTGAGGATTGAACCCAAGACTTTTTATATGCTGAGCAGATGCTCTACCGTTAAGCCACACTACAGACTTTGTATTGGGGCTGATTTAAAAACATAACTCTTACATAATGACTTTAATGTGTAGTAGAAAAAAAAAATCATGGCCAGGCATCAGTAACTCACACCTGCAATCTTAGCTGCCCAGAAGGCAATGCCCAAGCAGAAAAGTCCATGAGATTCTTCTTATTATGCCATCAAAATATCCCAGATTGGAGCTGTAGCCCAAGTGGTAGAGGACTAGGCCTTACCACAAAAGCTCAGGGACAGTACCCAGTGTGCACACACACAAATAATATCATCAGCACAGTAAAATTTCCAATTTATCAAGGTTGTGACATAATAAGCAACCAAAGAGGTATTTGAAGGTTTCTTTTCATTTTTTAAAAATAAGAATGTTAGGGGGCCTGAGAATGTGGCTGAGTGATAGTGTGCTTGCCTTGCATGCATGAAGCCCTAGATTCGATTCCTCAGTATCACATAAACAGCAAAAGCTGGAAGTGGCACCTTGGCTCAAGTGGTAGAGTGCTAGCCTTAAGCAAATTAAGCTCAGAAACAGTGCCCAGGCCCTGCATTCAAGCCCCAGAACTGGCATAAATAAATAAATAAATAAGAATGTTAGGAGGAAATGATTTTTTAAATGAGCACTAAAGGATGACAGAGTAGCTCAAGCAGTAGTTTCTGCTCTAGCAAGCATGAAGCCCTGAGATAAAACCCCAGTTAGTACTGGCAAAAGCAAAACAAAATAACAAAAACTAATTGTAAGGATTGCCGAAAGGAAACTCCCAAGCAGTTCAAGGAAGAGAGTTTATTGAGAGAGAGAGAGAGAGAGAGGCCAAACTGCCACCCCACACAAGATGGAGGACTGTGGGGCAAGAGAGCTAATGGTGGGAATGAGAGATTATATAGGGGAGAGAAGGAAGGGGCGTGGCTATAGAGGATTTTGTGGTGACCTCAGAGGATGGAAAAATCAGAGTCTGGGGAACCTCCCACTGCTCCAAGGCATGCCAGTGGCCTGGGTTACAGGTGCTGGGTGGGGACTTCCAGGGTGGAAGGGGAGAGAACCAAGGGAAGGGGTCATTTCTCCTGGGCAGACCTAACATTCCAGTCTTTTGGCCTTTTGGTAGTTATAAAGGAGCAATGACTCTTTCTGGCTACTTCTTGCTGACAAGGGGCATTTGCATTAGGCGTAGAAGAGAGATGTTGTCCGGTTCAGGAGAAGGCAGCAGTAACAATTCCTTGGTGGTGAACACGCATATGTATCTTTGAATGAAATCTGAAAGAAGTTTTATGAGGCAGGGGCTTGAAAGTCTAAAAGAAGAGCAGGTGTACCTTGGAGTCATTGTTGGTATAAAAGGCGCAAGAGCAGGATCCTTTTTTACTCTCCTTTTTATTTTTTTTGCCAATCCTGGGGCTTGAACTCACGGCCTGGACACTGTCCTTGAGCTTCTTTTGCTCAAAGATAACACTCTACCACTTGAGTCATAGCACCACTTCTAGTTTTTTCTGAGCTACTGAGGAATTGAACCCAAGGCTTCATGTATGCTAGGCAAGCATTCTACCACTAAGCCACATTCCCAGCCCCTTTTACTCTTACTAAAAGAAACCACTGTGGCTGTCTGTTGAGCTTAACTGCAGTGGGAGAGGTCAGCAGGACCTGGTGAGGGCCTGTCCACTTGGGATATAAGCCAGGCGGATTAAGGGTCTTGAGAAAGATTTGATCCCCAAGCGATATTGGCTGGGGAGAAGGAAAGGGGCCTTGATGAGGCTGGGGGAGAAACATTCTTCAGCATGTTAGTGTAACATATGTCTAAGGAAAGTTAGGAGAGGAAGTCCATTAGTGGAGTCTTTGGATCATTAGGGAAATTTCCCCCCAGGAAAGTTCTTTGTGAAAGTTGAGTATGCGGGTTAGGCACTACTGGATGGATAGGAAGGACTGTGTTGTTGATAATGTGCAGGTCCTGCACTAGGCCATAGGATCCACTGGGTTTAATCATTGGTAAGATTGGGGTGTTAAAGGAGGAGTTGTTTAAGAAGGCAGAGGATGATGGGTTTTATGTTGCTTATGTTGAAGGGAAATAGAGTATTGGGGTATGTTGGGAAATGGATAGGATCTTTAAGTTTAATGAGGTCAGGAGTATGGTGTTGAGCAATCGTAGGTGTGGAAATGTCCCAGATGAGAGGATCAACAAGATCCAGATGGAGGGGAAAAGAGTACTCTTGGGGAGCCATGAGTGGAGATTTATGTAAGGACCACAGTAAAATAGGTGTTGGCAGTCTTCGAACATGGAATGAAAGGTAAGCTTGGAATTTAGAGTAAGTCCCTACCTACAAGGGGTATGTGACAGTGGGGAGAGACTAGAAAGAAATGTGAAAAAGGAAAATTATCAATTCTACATGGGACTGGTCTGGTAGTTGCAGGACAAATAGGAAGACCCATCTACACCACCAGGGAGATCTGAGAGGGAAAAGACAGGCCAGAATACTGAGGTGACATGGAAGAACTGGCTCCCGTATCCAAAAGAAAGGATACAAGTTTGCCCTGGGCTCCTCCATTGTGATGTCTGTGGGCTCCAGTGGCCCTGGGCACTGACAGTCTTCAGTCACTAAGTTGGATAAGTTGGGTTCCTCCTGATGCTTGTGGGGTGTGGGAGGGTCTGGCCCACCTTGCAGAGATGAGGAGGGACAGTGGACTTCCCAGTGTCCCAGTTGTCCACCCTTGGTCAGGGTCCAGACAGTGGAGTAGGGCAAGCTCTTGCCCAGTGGCCTTCCTTGCCACACTTAAAGCATGGTCCAGGTAGTGTGTGTGGTGCCTCTTCTCTGAGGAGCCCAGATGGCAGCAGCCAGGAGCTGGCAATTTTCCCTACCATGGGCAGCCTTATCAGCTTTTTGCTGTTCCTCCCAGCTGCGGAAAACCTTAAAGGCCATGTTCACCAGATCTCATTGGGGGTTTGAGGGCCATCCTCGCCCTTTTAAAACTTTTTTTTTTTAATATCAGGAGCTGATTGGGAGATAAAACGGGTATTAAGGACTGTTATACCTTCCTTTGACTCCTTAGTATAACGCTGGAGTGCCACCGTGAGATAATGGAGAAATTCGGCTGGGTTTTCAGTGGGTCTCTGGGTAACCTCCCTTAGTTTATCTTAGTTGACCATGTGGTGGCTTGCCTTCTAGAGGCCAGCCGCCAGGCAGGTTGGCATCTTATTTCTGTTTCATTACTTTGGTAATCCCAATTGGACTCTTCCCAGACATAGTCGTCACCCCTACCTGGAAGCTTTTGTCTAAGCAGGGAGTCTCATCGGCAGGTGCCTGGACTGCAACCCAGACCCTTTCCTTTTCCTTGGGATTGTATATAAGTCATACCAAATGAGGTCATAGGCCTGAAGGAGGTATTTAGACTCTTTGGTGTAATTACTAGGGTCTTGGGAGTATGATCCCAGTTGCTTCTCCATCTGGGGGAGATCAGTCATTGAAAAGGGGGCATGAGCACAAATAACTCCCTCTGCCCCACCACCTCCACCTTACAGTGGAGACTGGACGCCACCAGTATGGGATCTGGTGTGAGTCTTGAGAGGTGAATAAAAAAGAGACAAAGGAGGAGGAGAAGGAGCAGAAGGCTCAGCTTGGGGAGGAAGAACAGAGTCTTCAATGTCAAATAGGGGATCGGACACTTCAGGTTCAGGAAGAGGCTCCAGGCTCTTAAGTGACTTGGCAGAGATGGGTTGCCCCCATGCCCAGAGGATAGAGAAAGTTGGGCAGGATTGGCAGATAGAAGGACAAGCATGGAGAACAAAGAAGCCTGAACACATAGACCCTCTGCCCATTTACCATTGCATTGGCAGAAATTGTCCAAATTCCTGAGGACATTATAAGCTCAAGTCCCATTTTGGAGCATTGAGACTGACTGTCTAGCCTATACTGTGGCCAGACTCGATTGCAATAAAAGAGAAGGCGTTTTGGCTTTATGGAGGCCTTGAGTAAAAGAGTATCTAGACAGCGTAAAAGACATCCCAAGGCAGGTATCCCGCTGCGGGAGAGACGGGACTCCGCTGGAATAAGAAACAGGAAGAGGGAGTCTGGTGGGGATGTGGGAAGGGTGGATGCAGTGAGGTCTTGGGGGTTGGGAGGAATTTGAAAGAGACAGACAGACAGAGGGCCAGTAGGTCGGAATCACTCAGTTGGAAGCAGACAGGAATGGCGTAGCAGATGCAGGGCCAGCAATGGTAAAGGTGAGGCCCAGCTTGGCAGAGTGGGGTTCCTTCTTTCAGTAGTTTGGGTTCTGGAGGCAGGGGGCAGGAGGCGGATTGGTCTTTGGGAAGAGAAACAGGGAATCTAGCAACTCCTGACCCTCTCCCCATTGGAGTCACTACACCAAATGTAAGGGTTGCCAAAAGGAAACTCCCATGCAGGGAAGAGGGAGAGGGGAAGGGGGGAGGGAAAAAAGGGGAAAGGGGGGGGGGGACCAAATTGCTACCTGCATAAGATGGAGGTGTACAGAGCAAGAGAGCTTATAGTGGGAAGAGAGAGATTATATAGGGGAGGGCAGGAAGGAGGGTGGCCCCAGTGGATGCAGAGGTGACCTCGGAAGACAGGGAAATCAGAGCTTGGGGACCTCCCACTGCCCCCAGGCATGCCAGGGGCCTGAGTTACAGATGCTGGGCAGGGACTTCTGGAGTACAAGGGGAGAGAACCAAGGAGCAGGACCATTTTCCTGGGTAGATCTAATACTAATTACTGATATTAATTAAATACTTCTATGTAAGGGAAAATATTTTAGAGCTCCTGGGATATGTAGATTACACAGCTGGAATTTCACCTTCTGTCTAGGGAGCAGACATAGCTCTTGGGCTATAGCTATCCCGACTGTTTCCATACTACCTGTGCATATGTGTTTGGGGATTTTTATTATTTATTTGTTGATTTTTATACAATGCTGGGAGTGAAAGCATGGGATTCATGCATGCTAGGCAAGTGCTGCGACATTAGGCTACACCTGTGACTGTATTTTGAGGGGACATGGGATGTTCTGTGGGACTATCTCAAATCCGTAGATGTATTGAAATTTTCCATAGAGTAAAAGTCTCTTCTGTAAGATCTACATTGCTATTCATGTTGCCATAACAACACCAGAGGCAAGATGGTTTAACTACATTCATTTTCCCACACATTTGAAGGCTAGAAGACCAAGATCAAGGGGAGGGCAAGGTTGCTTTCCTTCAAGGCCTTTCTCCTTGGCATGCCAAAGGGGGCCCTGGTCTCCAGTGTTCTCTGAGCACTTTTCTCTAGATATGCATACTGTCTTGTTCTTTTCTTATAAGGACTTCGGTCCTATTTTGGTAAGGCTCTATCTTATGATCTCATTTAGCCTAATCTATCTCCTTTTAAAGACTCTGTCTCCAAGTAGAGTCACATTGGCAGTTAGGTCACTAAGAAGTGAGCAAAAGATATTCACGGTCCTTCCCAGTATCCTTTTGCCCAAGATACACAGGAGACAATATATACCTACCATGAATGAACAGCTCACACCAGGCAGAGCTTCACATCCCCTTCTCCAAGCAGTATGCCAGCACACCAGTAGCCTCAGTGTTGTACACACTTCTGTTTCTTGATGCCGCTTGCCTGATGACCTTCCATATCATTCTAGATTTAGGAATAGACACAAACAATAGTATCCCAAGGTGCCCTCAAGGTATCTCATGAGGAATCTCACAAATCAATCTAAGATCTATTCTTCATAGCCCCACTTCCCACACCAGTCCATACAGATGTGTCCAGCAGCAGCAACTGGACTACAGCAATAATGAACCTATAAGAACTAATTCTTTATTTAGATTGGATTTTCTTTTTCTTTTGTTTTCCTTTGTGTGAGTGTGTGGGGTGTCATGGGGTATGAACTCAGATTTGGGTTTGGTTTTTTTTTTTTTTGATGGTCCTAGGGCTTGAACTCAGGGTTTGGGCACTGTCCTTGAGCTTTTGTGTTGAGGACTAGCATTCCACCACTTTGAGCCACAGCTCCACTTCCAGTTTCACGGACTTTCCTGCTCAGGCTGGCTTTGAACCTCAGTCCTCAGATCTCAGCCCCCTGAGTAGCTAACAGTACAGGCATGAGCCAACAACTCCCTGTTGGATTGAATTTTCTAAAAGGTCTGCTTGAACTTCCTTGGGAACAATAGGTACATCTGAGAAGACCTTGCAGACCAGTCACAAAACATTCTTTATATGCTAGAAAGGCTTCCCTTTTCCAAGCTCTATTCTCAGGTGTAGATGCTCCTGCTCCAGGAATCATGCTGGGGGTGAGGAAGAGCCTCTCTACATTCTTGGTTCATCTATTGGGGTAGGGAGGAGCCTCCCTACATTCTTGGTTCATCTATTGGGCTGGGGAGGAGCCTCCCTACATTCTTGGTTCATCGATTCTAAAGGTCCTCAGTTCCTCGGTCCTACTGCCTTGGGCTTTCGCTTTCTCCCCAGTGACATCAGCTGCAGCCACCTCCGGCCATTTTCCCTTCATCCAAATTCTGTGGTTCTTACCCCATAGTCTTCACTGTGTCTGACGCATGAAGTCTAAAATTCACTTGGGAGCATTCCCAAGAGTTTTCTCTCTCTTCCAGACCCTCCAGGGTGGTGCCAAGTGGGAGGAGGTGGGGTGCAATTCTCCGCCTTCCTGCAACTCAGCAAATTGCAATTTATGAGTTTTAATCCACATGAAAGGGCCCCCAATGAAGTCTCTCTGGATTTACTTGGAATGTTGAATTAATTTGGAAAACAAAAAGGGGGAAAAAACAACTTGGTTTCAACCCAGCAAGAGATCATGACATTTTACCAAGTCCAACCACACTTCACATTGGCTTCATCTCCTCTTTGAGTGTCTTCTTCCAGACAAACCTCAGGTAAATGCTGCGTGGTGACAACTTTCTGTCCTGTTTTGAGGTTCACACAATGGGGATCATCACTCATCCAAGAGAGTGAGAAGAAATCTGAATGGGATACAGGAGATCCAAGTTTTCATCCCGAGACCTACTTCCATTTCCCCTGACCTTTCATAATGTTAGCATAATGTCTAAGGACTAGGAATGGGTTCACTCACAGGAAGGACAGCAGCTATTGAGGGATGCCTTTCTCAAGGCCTTCCCTGTGGAGCCTTGTATTTCTAAATTCATTCACTATATGAATCTCATGGGAGCACATATTGGGTCATCCCATGCTGCTGTGTCTGAACCCCCCAGGGACTCCCATTGCTCTAGTGTAGAACTTGTAATCCTCATGGCTGAGGATCCCTGCATGGCCTGACCTCTGCCTCCTCTCCAACTGGATCACACTCCACCCTCTACCAGCATACCTCATTTCTAAATGCTCACCTGCCTCTCCCCAGCAGCAATGTCTTTGCACATGCTTGTGTGGCCTGAACAACAGCATATCAGTCTTCTTTTCTGACATCTACTCTCTTTGGTTCTCAGCTTGGTCTTTGCTTCCCAGGGAAGCTCTCCAAAACTAAACCGAATGACATAAAGTGCCCGTCATTGAAAGCAGTGCCACAGGAGTCATTCTGTATTTGTGGGTGATTCCTTTACTGGCTTCTAGCTCTTCATTAGACTATGAACTTCTGAGGGCAGGGACCACATCTTTGCTTTTATTAAGGACCCCTCAGGGTCCAATAAAGTAGCTGGAACTAGATGGATACTTGAGAATTATGTGGATGCGTGAGTGAATGAATGAATAAATAAATGAGCAAGCTTGTAGAGGCATACCTCACACTTTGGTTTGCCTTGTCGAAGCTACTGATTACTAATAACCCTTCCAAGTTCCCAATGAAAGGGCACGTGGGTCCTGCCTAAGCAATGTTCCAAAAGCCAGTGGCCACTTGCACCTCTGTGAAGCAACCAGGTCAAGGACATCTCCTGAGGCAGGTGGGTTGCAAAACTACTGTGAAGACCAGATCCTGAAGGTCTGTCCCGGAGGAGTGATCAGAGTATCCAGGCAAAGGGCTGCAAGACCAATTGAGAAATAATATATAGGCTATATGCATGGTGCCTGGCTTATCTTTTCCTTCAGTATCATCTTCCTCACACTGACTACCAGTTTTCTCCTTCTTTAAATCTGAAGACCAAGACAGTAGCCCTGAGGTTGTAACTTCTTTCTTTCTATCCCGCAGACTGTTAGCTGAGGCTTTTGCTGACCCTGATATTCTGACATGCAAAGGCTGTGGCTGCAAACATTCAGGTAACTGGGATCCTCACTTTGGATAAATAGGTAAAAGGCTGGCAGGGGAGTATTTCTGGTGGCATTGGTGCACATGAGGACTTTGGACTTTCACAGAGCTCTTTAAAGCAGGTAAGGCTTAAGGGGAATGAATGAATTGGTTCTAGGGGCATGTATGGTGTTTGGGAAACACCGCTGAGGCAGGTAGATGTGAATTCAAATTCTGCCCTGGCTGGAAATAGATTTCTTTCAAACAGCCTAGAGGATCCAGACTAGAGGTAGATGACAGACAGACCCCCGCCTCCAGTCTGTGTGCCTGTGTGTCACCAGGCAATGTCCACTACAGAGGCATCTTTAAGCAGCTGCTGTTGGGAGCATGGGGTGATGCTGGATTGAGGTCAACCCTGAATTCTGACCAGCTGCTCCCTGGGACCTATCTGGAAATCCCAGGAGAGGAAAGGCCGCCTTGGCACTGTCCCTACCCAGAGTGAGGATGTCTCAGAGGCAGTCTGTTTAATGGAAACAAATGCCATGGAAAATTCTGGGTTGGGGTTCCGCCTCCTGAGCCACTGGGAGGCCGCAGACAGGAGCCCAGGAGGAGAGAGGCGAGGTGAGGCAAGGCGGGGCGGGGCGAAGGCAGGCTGGAGGCGGGAATCGGCTGTGGGAACACACAGGGCTGCCAGGATCAAACTGACTTTTTGACACATTTCTGTGGGAAGGCATCCCCAAGTGTGAAGTCAGCTCCCAGAGTAGCAACGGAAACTCATGTGGCACAGGGTTAATGCTGGCCTCTCTCACAGGACGTCAGGGCCCGCCAGAGAGGACAGGCACAGGGTGGAGTAGGAAGAGGCCCAGAAAGGAAAAAGAGCTGAGTCTTCAACTTCTTTCTACCTCCACAAAGGAAAGCTCCTCTCGAGTTGTCTCCGGTCTACTGGCATGGTCCTCACCTGAGATAGGATAGCTGAGCCCTGGGTTCAAATTCTGGCTCTGCTATTCACCAGTGTCATAGTTAACCTTCTGAGCGCCCGTGTCATCATCTGAGATCCACCTCTTGATGGGTGGGCTCATGGTGGACCATTCAGAAATGGCATCTGTCCTTGCTGTGGAGGTATGGTAACTCTCCCAGGTGCAATAGGCTATGGGGATGCTTCTCTGGACCTCAGTGAGGTGGGCAGAGGTTTCCTCTGTTTTCTTAAGGAAGCCTCAGAGGGTGTGGAGGGTGGCCTGGGTAGGTCCAGAGGGACTGCCAGATGTGAGTGGGAGCCACACAGATCTCAGGGCTCCCTGCACTGCCCACCTGGAACCTGGGAGAGGAGCAGTCAGTACATTCAGAGGGAGGCTTGGTTAGAATTGCCAAGGCCTTAGTAAACTCACCAGTGTCAATTTCCTCCCTCTGGTTCTGGCTGTCAGAAGACATTGGACAGTCATTGCCTAATACACAGTCTATTTTTTCTAATATTTTATAGATGCTGATGAGAAGCAGAGAAGGCAAGATCCCACAGAACCAAGGGGAGAAAGGCTCTGAGAATGGTTCTTAGAACCAGGGGGGGAGATCTGCTCACACAGGTCCTCACCCAGAGCGGGCATGGGAACAACCTGCCCTGCGTGCCACCTTAGACTGGCAGCTACTTCTGGGGGCTTTCTAGCGCCATAGCAACTGGCACCTTCATGGGTCCAGAGAACCTTGGGTTTTCAACCTGAAAAAGGAGATCCATTCATCCACCCCTACACACAATTAAAGCCAATGGTGGCTTTGAGGAAAATGTCCAGGGGAGAAGGCAGAAAAAAAGCTTGAGAGGCTGACATTGGACCTTGTTCCTTATTCTTCTGGGTTGAGTAAATTGGAGCTGGATCTTGGGACGATAAAGTTTGGGGCTCTCCTTTAGTTTGGGGTGTATCTCCCTAGTGTATCAGGGCATGTCCTAGACAAAGACCTCAATGTGGCAAAAGAAATAGCCTCCAGGGATGGAAGTGTGTGTGTGTGTGTGAGAATAGTGTGTGGCTCTGCAGTACACATGCTACCACCTGGTCCCCAAAGTCCTGAAACACCAGCCAGGGGCCCGGCCTGGGTGTGGACACAAACACACCCATGGCTGCATCTGGGAGGCCCAGTTGTTGGCTGCGCTCACTGAAGGTCCCAATGTTCCCAGGGCTTCACAGGGTTGCTTAATCCCCCTGAATACAAGCAGCCTTTAATTTATGGGGACATAGAAGTGGCCCCAGGGTCTGAACTAGGAATCAAAGCTGAGTAGGCATCATTACCATAAACAGGCTGCTCCCCAGTGGGCTCTGAGGCCCAGGCGTGAAGCAGCCCCGAGATTCTGGGGACTTACAATAAAAGCCACCAGCACACAGGAGGCCCGCCAAAGCTCTGACCTCCAGGTCCTTCCCGGAGCTTCTTGGAGGAGCAGGCTTGGAGAAGCCTCTGAGTGCAGGAGGGGCACTGGACAATGGAGGGCGGAGCCTACCCCGTTGGAAGGGAAGAGAAACAATGGGTCATGAGCAATTCAGGAGTCTCCTGGCTGGTCCAGAACAGCCGGTGGAGATCGAGGAGATGGGAAGAAATCCCAGTAGTAAAGAGCAACCTCCATCAAGGCCCCATGTCCCCCCTAGCTTGGGGTGAGCTCTGGCCTCATTGAGCCTCCATCTCGGGCCTACTGTCAGTGTAATGACTAACTCCAGAGCCAGAGACCTGCTCTGCTGATACCCGTGGAGTACATACTGCCATCAGGGCCAAATTTCAAACTAAGGAGATGACATTCCTGCCTGTGGAGTTGGATAGAGGTGTGCAGCCAGCCATTGTCAGCTAGTTCCTTGTCTAGACAGTGTTACAGAGTGCTCAGCATGGAGTAAATACTCAGGAGTGATGAGCTTTCCTCATTACCTTCACTTCTGATAACGTTGAATTTAATTGCATGTTCTTATAGTGTAATGTTCAACCATGGGGGAGCGGGGGGAGTGGCTTGTGACATTTCTAAAAGTAGAACAGTCAGGTGCCATGAGTCAGTATGAGCTGCCTCCAAGATGCCACTGAGGACAGGGACCTGGGCTAGGCCTGTTGTGGCTCTCAGTATCTGGCTGACCCTAAAAAGTACAAAGCTTCTAGAGCCCAAACCCTAGAAGTTAATAACACCTGGGGAAAAGAGGCTGTCTTGTAAACTGACCAAATAGACACTGGTAGGGAGAAAAGAAAGAGGGAAGAGCTGGGTGCTGGTGGCTCACATCTGAGATCTGAGGATCTCAATTCAAAGCCAGCCGAGGCAGGAAAGTCCATAAACACTTACCTCTAAATAACCACCAAATAGCCAGATGTGGAGCTGTGGTTCGGGTGGTAGTGTGCCAACCTTGAGTGGAAAAAGCTGAAGGACAATGCCTAGGCCCTGAGTTCAAGCCCTAGTGCTGGCACGAAGGGAAGGAGGACAAGAGGGAAGAACAGAGAAGGAAGGAAAGAAGGAAGGAAGGAAGGAAGGAAGGAAGGAAGGAAGGAAGGAAGGAAGGAAGGAAGGAAGGAAGGAAGGAAGGAAGGAAGGAAGGAAGGAAGGAAGAAAGATCACCAAGTTGCTATAACCTGGGCTCTCATCCTGAACCCCTGTGCCTGGATACCCTACTCCCCCACACCCTGTTTACTGCTACAGTGGGGCCCTGCCTGGACTCAGCCTTCTTCCTGGAACTTGGCTCTTCCTTACATCCCCTTCTGAAAAGGTGTGTTCAACCTCAGTCCTCTACTGCCAGGGTCTCCCAACTTTGGGAAATTCCAACACTGTGGAAACCTCCTGATGCTTTGCCCCATGGATACTCCTAGTACCCCAGTCTCTGCAACTCCCTTTCATCCATCCCATTAACAATAAGAGCTCACTCTTCTTGAGCTCTTAAGTGCCAGGCATGGGGTTCCCACAAGCAGGAGCTTCACTCAAGGACTAGCCAACCTGTGGTAGAGCCCCTTGCCAAGGGGCACAAAGCAATGTGTTCTGAGCCAAAGCCTGGTCTCGAAAGATATTGTTTTATTTTATATTTCCTAAGCACAACTGGTGGGGCAAAGGTAAAAAAGGAAGAGTGAGAAAGAGAGAGACAGAGAGAGGGAGAGAGAGACACAGAGAGAGAGAGACGAGACAGAGAGACGGTTGTAGTCCTTCCTTCCCAGGACATGCTTCTTCACTGGGAAAGTGAGGCTGCCTTCCCAATAATTCTTTGAGTCCTGGCATCCTCACTTCCTAGCTGTATAGTAGCAGGAGGATCATTTATCTGCCCAAACCTGTTTCTTTCCCTGTAAGATAGGCAAAGCCATCATCCTAATGCTGCAATGAGAAGGAAGTGCTCAGCAGCTGTGGCTCAACCCCGGTGCCTTGCTGTTGATAGTTCTCATTAGTTTTAGGACTTGATGACCTGAACCCTGTCACCATGGTCCTGGCTGCACCCCTGTTCTAAGGTACCAGTCCCTGTCCTCACCTCCTCTCAGGCACCTCAAAGCAGACTGCTTCTCTGATCATTTGCCCCCAAGATTC
The DNA here is from genome assembly GCF_019054845.1 of Dipodomys spectabilis. Classification (NCBI taxonomy): domain Eukaryota; kingdom Metazoa; phylum Chordata; class Mammalia; order Rodentia; family Heteromyidae; genus Dipodomys; species Dipodomys spectabilis. Next base: position 736,001 of record NW_024871276.1, on the reverse strand, counting down.
AATTCCCAACCCTTGCCCCCAGGGGTGCCTCATGCACTGGAAAAGTTCACCAGCTTCTATGGGAAGCTGCCCCTCCTGCCCCTGTCCTCAGGGCTGCCTGGTCTGTGGCCTGGCCTACTGTCATGAGAAACTCACAGGCGTGCTTCACATTTTCCAGACTCCCCAGGGCTCCAGGGCTGTGTTTGATCACTTTGGAAGGGCCTGACACAGACAATTCAGCTTTGGAGCACACAGGAAAGGAGCCCTGAAGATCAGGTATCAAGCGAGGCACTCCTGGAGCCCCAGCCTGGCCCAGGAAGCAGGAGCAGCAGCCCATGCTGGCCTGCCAGGAGCTTTGTGCCAGACACAAACCAGGCCTGGAAATGGGTGAGGGTGACCAGGATGCCGGCCTGGCCAGGTGCCAAAGAAGCCTGGGGCTCCTTTGGGTCTACTCCAGGATGTCTGTCCTTCCATGATTCCCTCTGTGTCTGTGAAGCCACACTTCGACCACAGGAATCAGGACAAGGATGGGGACAGGAACAAAGGAGAGCATACATTTCCCTGTGAGCAGAGAGCCCCGGCTCTTCTGAAAGCCCAATTGGCTGATGGGAGCAGGGAGGGGGTTTCTAGACAGTTCTGCAGCCATGAAAGCTGAACTCAGATCACCACACAACCATCTTGGGAGATGAGAAGATATATTTCACAGAAGGGAAAGTCGAGGCTCAGAGAAGCCCAGGGACTCTGCTATGCCTCTGCTTGGCCTGAGTCTCACTCATGGTCCCGTGCTCTTTCAACCAGGTCACGATGGTTCCCAGGAAAGTGTTGGGTGTGTGGCATTGGGCAGAGGGAAAAATTCCTTTCTGCCCTTTATCCAGAGGGTCTGCGGCCACCCCAAGTCTGGCAGCTTTACAAGAACAGGCTTGTAAATTCAGCAACACCCCATAATCCTTTTTATAGGGCCTTCTGTGGTAATGGATGCTCATCAGCATTCTCAGACGAGACCAGTGGGTGCTGGGGGGTGAGCAGCTTGTAGGGAGCCAAGCCTGGTCATCACCCAGCCCCTTCGGTAAATGCACCCAGGAGAAAGGCAGGTCCCACAGGTATCCGAGCAATGCTAGTACTCTCTGCCAGGGGGCGCTGTGCAGTCAGGGTGGGAGAGCAAGCTACAGCTGTGGCCGGACGCTGGGCATCCTCTTTGATTCACCTGAGAGTATGGGTGGGGCTGGGAGAGGGTCAGAGTTGTTTAAAATCCAAATCCAAAGCTCCTCTCCAAACTGCCTGGGATCCCGTCTCTGAAGGCGGCCCTAGGTGCAAGTTAACATTTCACATCCACTTCTTGGAAGAAGCAGATGTGAGGAGGAGAGGCAGATCAGATTCATCGATGATTTCATCTCCTCATTCTACAAATAGCTACAGACATCAGACCCACTTCTGGGATATGTACGGCTTTCCTCTGCCTTCATCTTTATTTGTACCATGACCTTAGGCCCTTCTGCTTCCCAGTCCAGTCCTCTAACTGAGAGAAATATCTGTAGTCCTTTTCAGCAGCATGATTCAATCCACATTTACATAACTAACCCGGACAACCTTGGTATAACTTAGCATCCAGGGTCATAGATGGCAGGTAGGAGATCCTGGGGATACCTGGGACCTGGGATTCCAGGGCAAGATGCCTATGTTTTCTGCCAAGACTGAGAGGCATGACAGCCCTCTCCTCTTTCTGAGAGGATAAACAAGGGGATATGGACATGACACCTTGACTTTTACTATCACCTGGAGGCCCCCTAAACACCATGCTGCCTATCAGATCCTAGTCTGGAATTTTTTGTTTTTGGTCATACATGCACTTTTATCAGATCAATAATGCTATTTTATTGTTCCTACATATCTAAAAATTGTGGACAATTCTGTATATATAGGTATAGGTGTGGAGGGGTATGTGTGCAGGAAACAAAGTCTTGATGGGAAGTTCTGAACTTTACAAACATGTCTCACATTTCTGGATGTAAAGCAGGGATGGTGGCAGGTCTGTTTGGAGCGGTAAATGATAGAATATAGCAAAGCACTTGAAACCATGCCTGGGCTCTATAGTCACCCCAGACAGGGTGGCTATCCAAGGCTTTGTCATTCCTGATTATTCTCTAGATAAAGTTCTCCAACCTCCTCATCTTGCTTTTTTTATTTTTAACCTTAAGGAAATTTATTTTGCGAGGAAATGCTACATCTCTACCCTAAATAGAAAAAAGAGTCATTTCAATTGCATGAAGAGAATCTAGTAGTAAAAATTAGAACAATGTTACTGAAAGCCAGGCAGGCCTGGATGGTGGCAGCGGTTACAGGAATGGGCATCTGATGAAGTAGTATGACATCACTCACATACATCCCAGCAATGTTGCTTTCCCGGCCTTGGCATTGTTCTATCACTATGTAAGACGTCATCACAAGAAACTGGGTGAAAGGTACCTTCCTGAGACCTCTCTGGGATATCTTTGCAACTTCTTGTGAATCTATCATTATTTTAAAATTAAAAGGTTAGGAGCAAGCCAGGTGCCGGTGGCTCATGCCTATAATCCTAGCTACTCAGGAGGCTGAGATCTGAGGATATCAGTTCAAAGCCAGCCTGGGCAGGAAAGTCCATGAGACTCTTATCTCCAATAAACTACCAGAAAACTGGAAGTGGCACTGTGGCTCAAGTGGTAGAGCACTCGCCTTGAGCTGAAGAACTCAGGGACAGAGCCCAGGCCCCAAGTTCAAGCCCTACGAACATCAACAACAAAAGGTTAGGAGTAACTTCAAAATCACATCCCAACTACATATGAAGATGGCATAAGGAATCCCAGTGAAAGTTGCTGATCAGTAGGGAGTTGGAGGGGTGGAGAAAGCAATGGAAAGGGTTTTTCTTATTGAAATGCAATATGTGCATACCTGAAATACCATGTTGAAACTCCTTGGTGTAATTAATACACAGGCAGAAAAGTCTGTGGGATTCTTAGCTCCAGTAACCATCAAAAAGCCAGAAGTAGAGCTGTGGTGTAAGTGGTAGAGGGCTAGCCTTGAGCACAGAAGCTCAGAGACAGTGCTCGGGCTGTGAGTTCAAGCCCTAGGATAGGCACAAAAACAACAGCAACAACAAAAGAACAACAGTAAGTGTGACTGCCAGATATCCTAGCCCCAAACCAAGACTTCCTCCAGGACGCATCAGAAGGGGGGCCAGAGAAAGAAACTCTCGGTGTGGGAGTCAGTCATGAAACACAGAACTGTCTCACATGGCAATGAGTAGTGTGTCCTCTTTTGGCCTTGGTGTCGCCTCTGCTGCCAATGTGAGCCAGCCCGCCCATGACCCTGCTGTGTGGCAGCGTGCCCGCTTACTTATCCTAGGACGCCACATCACCAGCCACCCAGCCACGGCTTCCCCATCTGAAACCCACAGATGTGTGCCGCACTTCACCAGGCACCCCCGCCCCCACCCCTCACCCCAGGGCTGGCCATGAGTGTCCACAAGTCCCAGCTCTAATGCAGAGTCTCCACAGGGCCTTGTGCCAGTTCTTCAGGGCTGTGCTTTCTTCATCAGCTGAACAGGATCCTAGAAACGTGGATCAGGGGTCCCCTGTTTAGAAGCATGAAAGACCCCTGGTCCTGCTTAAATATCTATATAGTATTCTGGAGGGAAAAAAGCCTAGAGCTGTGCTTCTCTTTCTGCTTCCATTTTCCTGGGATTTTGAGTGATTTTTCTGGGACTGACAACTGCTCATGTGAAGACGGTGTGTGGACAGACCAGAACAGCTGGTCATCCGAAAATATGTCAGCCAGCAGCTGTATGTGCGCATAGCATGTGACATGCGGCTGATCCAACATGAGCAGATGCTGACAACTTCATGTGAACTAAAACACATAAATAGATCAAGAAGAATTTTCCTATTGATTATGTGTTGCGACAATGATTCTGTGAACCTACTGGGATAAATGAAACATTATTAAAATTAATCACTTAAATGAACTAATTTCTGTAACAAGAAAAATTAATGTGGCTTCTTCAAAACTAGAAAAGTGACATCTGAGGCTCCCCTTGTATTTCTACTGGACAGCACCACTTTGCACATTCCCAGAGGAGTCTAGTCTGTGAACTCCCTTTCTTGATAGATGATCCCCAAATTCCCTCCAAGTTAATGATGGCATGTTGGTGTTTTCCCAGGTAGCTATCTTGACATTTCTTCATTGAAGATTCTGGTGTGCATTCACTCATGTGCAGGTCCCTTCGTTTAAAGGCCCTTCTCCATCCCCACCCCCATCCTTTTGTTGAAAGCCTAGGATTTCCTCTCCCCACTCTACCCCACCCCAGGCTCCATGTGATTTCCATTTGTCTAATTAAAACTAATCTGATAAAGGCAGGAATTGCAGAGATGCGTAAAAGCTCCAGTGAGCCCAGGTCATGGCCTAATCCAAAGAGGGGCCCTTTTGTCTCCCACCCCCAGGCAGTGGCTAGCTGGGCACTGGGTCACCCAGGAGAGTCTGCAGAGGAGTCAGGACTTATGGAAAGGACCTTCTAGGATAAGCTGACTTACATCACTGGGTTGACCCTTTGCAAACATAACCAGGAAGAAGCCAATGGAAGAGGGGAGGAGATGAGAATATTGTAAAATCACAGGGAAAATGTCCAGTGAAAAATGGCATGGCCCAAGTTCTCACCACAGAATGGAATCCTCCCTTTAGTCCAGCACTTTTCTGTACTGGTCAGTAGCAGCAGGCAGGAGAGAAAGGCCACAGAGTCCATTTCTCCTCTGGGCAAGCAGGGAAAGGGTCATATGGCAGACACTTACATGAGATCATGAACTTTCTCAGGACCTCTGGATCTACTCATGCAGTAAGAAAGACACTTCTTCAAGAAGGGGAATCTCCTCACAATAGCCCCCTTGACTATGTAGGGCATTGTGACCATCACTTACCTGTCCAGACCCTCAAGTTTCTGGGGGTGCAGAGATGAACTGGACAGGGTCTGGAATAGAAGCTACATTTTTCTATTTGCTTTGGCTCTCCCTTTAAAATTCCCAGCTCCCTTTTGAGTCAAGGATAAGTAGTTCAGTGGGAAAAGATGTTGCCAGTTAGCCAATTAACTGAGGCAGGTGCTTTTCCCAAAGAAGGAATGGGAATGGCCCTCTGCTAGGAATATCAGAAAGAAAACAGATTTCCAGCCTTCCGAGAAAAGACTGTACCCCACTAGAAGTTGAGCATGATGGTGCATACTTACAATCCCAGCACTTGGGAGGCTGAGGAAAAAGAATTTTAAGTTGGAGGCAAACCTGGATTACATAGAAAATTTTGAACTTTTTGGTTTTGTTTTGTTTTAACTAATTAGAACATGAAGATAGATTTGCTTTAGTTGTCACATTGAAGGGGCGCAGGTGTCAGAGAATTGGGAACAGAGGCTGTAGGTTCCAGACAGACATCTTGGAGAGGAAGGTTTTGGCCATCCATGTGAAAAGAGGGTGGGGACGATGGAAAGGGAACTGCAGTGGTCCCAGGCTACTGGGCTCCAATTAGGGCTCTGAATTTGAGCACCTGAAGCCCCTCATCGGGCTTCACCTTCCCTGGCTTTAACAATCAAGGTGGTGAGCAGCTTCATGTCTTTTCTGCACAGGGCTATGTTCTAGGCTTTATTCTAGGTGTGGAATTCAGGTGAGGAGAAAGGTCGGAGACCTGTGATAGGACCTGAGCTTGCTGTGGGCAGCCTCGATGGGAAAGACTCCCAGGAGCTAATCTCCAGTGGCTCGTTCCAGTCCATCCAGAGTAAGGAAGGGCCTGTGGTTTCATTGGTGCCGTAGACAAGTGACTGTATTGTGTGTGCCTGGCGGGGGTGCGGGCCAGGGGCATATGTCATGGGAACTGCCCCCCTCTCTGCTCCTGAGGATGGGAGCCAGATCTGGCCTCATAGGTCTCCTGGCGCCACTATTCTTCGCTACTAGACTTCCAGCCCCTCTCCTAGGGCCCCTCTCTGGATGAATCCAGCATCTTTCCAAAGCCAGCAGAAGCCCAGGTCAGAGCTGACTGACTATGCAGGGAACAGGAAGAATGCAGATCCAGGGCAAACCTTCAAGATGATTTCCGCCATTTTGTTTTCATCCATATTGGAGCCCAATCCAGTGATGCCCTGGTTCATTATGCCAGTTTGGATTCAACCTTTCAGGAAGGTAGCCCATGGCAACAACTGCCCGTCTTGTTTCGTTCTTTCAACAGACCCACTCAGTAACCAGTTGTGAGAGGCCATGGGTGCCCCAAGTCTGAGGACATCTCCTCCCACACAGGAAAATTATTGATTTGGTCCCAGGTACTCTTCAGGGGAAAAGGTAACTGGAACACTGTGTCTCCCTGTGTCACCTCGTCCTGCTTCATCTTCTCTATATATTCACCCAGACCCATCCAAAACAATATTGGCTTACCCACAGGGCAGCTACAAGACTGGACCCCACTAGAAGTTCAGCATGATGGTGCATACTTACAATCCCAGCACTTGGGAGGCTGAGGAAAAAGGATTTTAAGTAGGTAGCTCCTTCTCTCTTAGGATTTCTGAGGCCCCAGTTTCTCAAAGTCCCTCCTCTGCGATACCCAGAAGACTTAAATCACTGATCTGGGGTCCTAGGAGAGGTGGTTAAGTTGGAGCGTGGAAAATACCCACTGACTCTAAGGGTTCAGAGTGGAAAAGGAACCAGGTTCAAAGCTGCAGGGGTGCTGGGTTTGGATGGGGCCTGGCGCCTGGGTAAGGTGGCATCAGCACTGCCCAGGGATAACAACAAAGCAGCAGTTACATGACATCTGTGTTTGTGTCACCCGGTGGCTGTAGTGACCAGGAGACACGGGTGTTGGTGGTATTATGAGAAGATGGAGCTGGAGTGGTTGTGGGGAGGGTGGAGGGCAAGAGTGTGGGTACCTGGAGTGACCGACAGAGGGCGGGACAATGTCACCCGCTGCTGCTGCTGATGGAGGTAGTGGGAAGATTAAGAGAGTGACACTAGCCAGTGTGGAGCCGCCAGGCCGGGTGATGGATTGGCTGGGAGCCTGGGACTTGGCTTTGGGGGACATTACGCCTGTCACAAAGCCGGGTGAAGGGAGGTGGGGAGCGTGCGTGGAGTGTGTGGGTTTACTCCGGAGGAGAAAGTGATTGTAAGCCTGTGAGGAAGGCCTTGCCTCCTGCCAGCCAGCTAGAGCTGGGCTCGCGCGTCACAGGGTGATCTTTCACAGATGCCGAGAAGTTAGGAAGTGTAATTACGGGGGAAATTGCGCTCAGGCAAGGAGTACAAGCCAAGGACTGCCAGGCCCCATTCCTCACCTGAGCCCCCTGATTGTGGCCGACAGCCCCACATCTGCCTGCGCTTTGCAGTCTGAGGAAGGGGAAGGAGAGGCGGAGGGCAGGGCAGAGATGGCTGGCCGGCCAAGAGGAGGGGAGGGGGAGGGGAGGAGGCTTTTCTGCATCCTGGAACACATTCCTCCTTCAGGGGTTCTCGGAAGGGGTTGGTCTGACTGGGCAGAGACAGGGAGATGGGCTTCGTCTATGCCAATTTCTGCCCTTTCAGGGCAGAGAAACTGAGGCTGGGAATGGTGAGAGTCACCAGTGACAGGGGGAGGAGACAAAGGCTGACTGTGCGTATGAATGGGGGCCCCCTGCTTCCCACCCCCCACTCCTGTTGCCCCTCTGCCCTATACCAGCTTCAGGGTGGCTCTGCCCACCATGCTGCTTCTTCCATGGGCCCCTCCTCGCCTCGCAGCTCTCCCCCCCTGCTCAACCTCTCCTTGCCCACATGGTCCTGGGCTAACTTAAGGTATCAGCACACCCCCTGCTCCCCCGCCACACACCCCATGTATGGAATATCTCCCCCATTGAGCATACACTTTGATGCACTCATCTGGCTATGAGCCACCCTGCCTCAGGGCCTCAGAGATGACACAGGCCAGGAAGACCTAGTCTCATGGCCCTCCTTGCCCCAACACTGGTCACGGGGAAGACATGGGACCCCTCAGAGCCAATCAGAATCCTTCCCTGGTAAAAGGTATGAGGTGGGCAGGGGAGACAGGAAGCTGGCTTTCTTCCCACTGAGGTGATGGGAAAGTGTGGATCTGTGAGTTCAGCTGTGGGACAGGAGATTAGGGTGCAAAGCCAGGCTTGGAGGTGGCAGGGAGAACTGAATTACTGCAAACAGCTTGGAAGTCTGTATTAACTTCTTTTCCCATCCCCAGATCTCCATTATGTTCACCAATTGTTCTATTCAATTGTTCCATTCATCTTCTCTGTTCATGCCTTTCTATTCTGCCTTCCTTACATGCAGCTGGCTTTCTGTCACTTACAATCAGGAAGCCTAGTGAGTGGCATGCCACATAGCCAGAGCCTGGGTGTCCTGAGAAGTGTGAATGAGCAAGTTGGCAACAGTGAAGTAAGACCACTGCCAGAGAGTCTGATGGCCTCTCCTGGCTGGGAGGGACATGGTGGGAACTCTGTAGCAGGGTATACATTTGCCAAGCGTAAGTAGGCCTCAGAGAAGTGTACAGGAAAGCCCCAACATGGAAGCAAGCAGACAAGACTGCTGTCACTGTTGGAACAAGTCTGGGGAAAGAGAAGCAGTCCTTTCCACTTAATTTCAAGGTGCCAAGGCCAGTGCCCATCGGCAAGCTTAGCTTTCTCGAGAAACATTCTGCCTTGAGTGCTGGCTGGGAGTTGGATTGTTGAGGGCAGGGTGTGGTAGCTCTGCCAGCTCACTCTGTGTGTTGATATGATAGGAATATTGGTGCTTTTGCCTAGTCTTTGTGTGTGTGTGTGTGTGTGTGTGTGTGTGTGTGAGACTGTGTACTCTGAAACATCCCTTAGAGTTCCAGCCCTCTGCTGGGACCTCTGCAAACAAGAACAGAGAAACATGTTTGTAGATTGCCTGGAATATACCAGGCAAATTGATAGAGGGCGAGGTCATTTAATTCTCATGACACATTTGATCCTGTTACAGCTTCAGGGGAAAGATGCCATTTGTTTTATAGGTCTGTTCTGGGGCTTGAACTCAGGGCCTGGGCATTCTCCCTTAGCTTTTTTGCTCAAGGTTGGGCCTCTACCACTTGAGCCACAGGCTCTACTTCCAACTTTGGGCTGGGTAATTGGAGATAAGAGTGTCACGGACTTTTCTGCCCAGGCTGATTTTGTTGTTGTTATTGTTTGTTTGTTTTTGTTTTTTTTGTCGGTCTTAAGGCCTGAACTCTGGGCCTGGATGCTGTCCCTCAGCTCTTCAGCTCAAGGCTAGCACTCTACCACTTGAGCCACAGTTGCCACTTCCAGCTTTTTCTGCTTATGTGGTGCTGAGGAATCGAACCCAGGGCGTTATGCATGCAAGGCAAGCTCTCTACCATTGAGCCACCTTCCCAGCCCTGTGCCCAGGCTGGTTTTGAGCCACATGCAATCCTTAGATCTCCAGCCTCCTGAGTTAGCCAGGATTACAGGTGTGAGCCACTGCTGCCCAGCGTGAGGTGCCATTATTCCAGCCTCTCAGAGGAGAGAACTGAAGCCCAGTACTGCTCCTGAGAACTCAGAGTCTCAGAGAGTTGGGGGCTTCTACCCCGGCACACATCCTGCATGGCAGTGTGTGCACACTCAGGCAGCTGCTGGTTTGCTGCAGAGTCATGGCCAGGCCTTTTCTGGAAGAGGCTCAATGACTCTCTTTCCCCATGCAGAAACACTGTACAGTGCCTGCTGCAGGATACCCTCTCCTGGTCTATGTAAAGCTTGTTCCTCTCCAAGGCTGAGTGTAAATTCCTCCCAGCATCCCCCTGCATCCCTTAGCCCCGTGTGGTTTGTTTGACTCCCTGTTCCCAGAAGTCCAGCCTGGGAAAATACCTTGTCTCTGCCACTCCAGGCCTGCAATATGCCGCTCCCAAAATGAGCCCATGGGGAGGTGTTGAATGGCAAGTGGACCCTGCCTGGTCACCTCAGTGCCCTGCCTGAAACTCAGATGATGCTCAGCCCATGCTTTCGGGAATGAAGGCAGATTTCCCCCCCCCCACCCCCCCCCCCCCCCCCGCGCCCAGATGCAGGCTCATCCTCAACTCTGCACTTAGCTAAGAGGCCAAAGACTAGCGCCTTAGGGATCATTGCAAGGGCAAGGCCAGCATTAAGTGCAGGACTCATCATGGCCTCGGCCCCAGGCTTCCAGGGGCTTTTATGTCTCCTCTACCCACACTGGGTTCAGCCTTGGGTAAGTTGCCTCCTCTTCTTGTGCCTCAGTTTCCTCAATAGTAATAATAAGAGCAGATTGGCAAAACCATCTCCATCAACCTAGAAATGCTGCCAGCACTCTCTTATGGAAGTAAACTGAGGAAAACAAGTGGATAATTGCTGTGTGTTCGTTGTTGGGACTGTGACAGACACTTGAAGCAGAGCGCAGCTGTCAGGCCAGTGAGGGTGCGGGTGATGATGATGATGATGATGATGATGATGATGATCTGATGATGATGATGATGATGATGTGATGATGATGATGATATTTATAATTGCCATGGACTGTGTCATCACATGAAGTGCTTTGACCATAATCATGAATTCTCCCCGCAAAGTCTCCATTTTTGCACCTGTAATCCTAGCTACTCGGGAGGCTGAGATTGGAGGATCCAGTTTTAAAACCAGCCTAAGCAGGTAAAGCCAAAACACTTTGATCTCCCACTAATCAGCCAAAAGCCAGAAGTGGAGGAGTGGCTCAAGTGGCAGAGTGCCAGCCTTGAGGAACTAGAGGCCTTGACGTCAAGCCCCAGTATCAGTACACACACACACACACACACACACACACACACACACACACACACACACACACACACACACACACCCCTTGGAGATGAGAAAACTGAGATTCAGAGTGAGAAATGGGACTTTCTCCTGATCCTATCAGCAAATGGCCAAAGCAGAACTTGGATCAGGGCCTGCGAGGCTCTCCCCACGCTCCTCAGCCACATTCCAGGCAGGCCCCCGTGGCTGGAGCAGCCTGCCCTACCCCCTGCCTGTCCTCTGTGGCTGGTCTGCATCCCGCTGGATTCCTGAGGTGTCAGGCCTCATTAGAGCCCCATAGCCCAGCGAGTGCAGAGAGGCAGTTGACAGGTATACAATCTGACCGCCGCTCCCTTCCAATCATCAAGCTGTCTTCAGGCAGGAACGTGCCGGGGAGCTGGGCAGAGGCCCTGGCTGGCTGCATAATCTGATGTACATTAAAAACATCTTTCGGACGCCTTCCCCATGGTGCGCTGTTCTCTCTCTCCCAGTTTCTCTTTTCCTCCATCCAACAAAAGCTGACAGAGTTAGTCAATGAATGTGGACTCCCCTGTCCAAGCAGGGTCTCACTGATGGCCACCCAGAAACCGTTGACATCCTCAGGGTTTGGCTGGCATCGGGGGAGAGTGCCTGAGACAGAGAACCGAGCCCTGGCAAGTCTCAATGAGACCCATAGCTCTGCTTCCCTCTTCCATGCTGGGGGAATGAGGACAATTTTGCCACCACCATCAGCAGAAACCCTAAAAGGACCATCTTGGCTGGCTCTGAATGCATGCTTGCTTCAGGGCCCATCCCTATTTATGTGGGGGAAGTCCTCACCTCATGGTTTGAGTCAAGAAATGAAGAAGAGCCAGCCCTCCATCAAACGACTGAGGAAGTCAGGTCCATGCTTTCCCAAAGTGACAATGTGACCAGTTTCTGACCAATTAGATACATCTGCCCAGCCTGGATTCTAGAGTAGAACAGCAAGGGTCTGGCCCTCTGGGAACAGAAAGTAGGTTGGCGGGGGGTGGGGGGGGTTGGGGGGGAAGGTACAGGGCTGAGGTAGACATGGAAGCCTTGCTGGTCAGGTTCCATATCATGGCTTGTGGAGTGGTTCTGGCATTTTCCTGATGGTAAATTTCTAGCTTAACGAGTGGCTCTGTGAGTAGCTACTTTTCTATTTACAACAGTCAAAGGCAGTTTTTGTTGTTTAACACTGAGGACTTCCACCAAAAGCCCACATTCGCTTTTTGTTGTTGTTGTTATGGGGCTTGAACTTAGGGCCTGGGCACTAGCCCTCAGCTCTTCAGCTCAAGGTGAGCACTCTACCACTTGAGCCACAGCGCCGCCTCTGGTTTTCTGAGTGGCTTATTGGAGATAAGAGTCTCACAGAGTTTCCTGCCTGGGCTGGCTTTGAACCATGATCCTCAGATCTCAGCCTCCTGAGTAGCTAGGATTACAGGCATGAGCCACCGACACCCGGTCCCTCATTAGCTTTAATTCTCAACATCCCTTGATGTAACTTCACTTGATGGACACATTTTACAGGTGAGGATACTGAGCACAGAGTGATTAAGTAACAGGAAACATCAGCGCATGGGCTCAACTTCAGTTTCCCAGCTTCTGTTTTTGTTTTGCTTTGTTTTGTTTGTGCCAGTACTGGGACTTGAATTTAGGCCCTCATGATTTTGCTTGGCTTTTTCGCTCAAGGCTGGCTTGAGACATATCTCTGCTTTTGGCTTTTGGGTGGTGAAATGGAGATAAAAGTCTTGTAGACTTTTCTACCCAGGCGTGGCTTCAAACCCTGACCTTCAGATCTCAGACTCCTTGAGTAGCTAGGCTTATAGGTGTGAGCCACCAGTTTGGTGGCTCCTGTTTGGTGTTTTCTGAGCCCATGTTCCTAACTACTTTGAGAAAGTTCATGATAGTGCCCATCCCCCTCTCAAAACATCCATGCACTAATCTAGAGAAACCATGAACATGTGATTGAGTTAAGGATCCTATGAAAAGGAAATGATCCTGGATTATCTGGAGGTGAGATCCTTGTGATCACCGAGTCCTTTATAAAACGGATGCTGTAAGGATGGGAACAGAGGTCAGAGAGGTGAGAGGATGCTCCAGGGTTTGAGGCTGGAGGACGAGGCCTTGTGCTAAGGAGTGTGGGCAGCCTCCAGGAGCTGGCTTACCAGGAAACAGTTGCCACAGAGCCTCCTGGAAGAACCAAATCAGCAGATACCTTGACTTTAGCCAGAGAGATTGATATTGAAATTCTGACCTCCAGAACTGCAAGATAATAAATCGTTGTTGTTGTTTTAAGCTCTGGCATTGTGGTCATTATATCAGCAATAGGACTCTGCCCAGAGCTATAAAACATTTATTTGTGTTGTAATTCTCATGGAGAATGGGCAGGACTGGAAGTGTGGCTCAACAGGTAGAGCACCCACCTTGAGCAGAAAAGGCCAAGTGAGAACACAAGGCCCTGAGATCAAACCCCAGTACCAGCACAAAGAGATTGGAAGGGGCTACTGAGAGAAGGGTACTTAGGGAAGGGCCGTCTCTGCACCCCAAGGCCAGGCACAAAGCTGCTTTCTCAGGGTTATATCCAGCATGACTGTGTTGAAGAAAATATATTATTATTGCTGTTGCTTTGGACCCCAAGTCTGAAGAGGAAAACTGAGGAAGCTTGATGAATCCCACAGGTAGACTAAGAGTAAAGCTGACTGATGTACCCCATTTCCATCTCCCCAACCCCATGCCCTCTATAGGAGCCCCCACAGTGAGGAGAGGCGGGGATAGAGGGAGGGAAGGAAGAAGAATCCAGAGCAGAACTTCCTAAAGGAAGTCCTAAACAGAGGTCTTCCTAAAACTTCCTGAAACTTCCTCAAACTTCCTGAGCAGAGTATACCCTCCTTCTGAACACTGCTGGCACCTCCCAAGACCAAGAAATCTACCCCAAGCATTTCCAACAGGTGGTTAAGTTCCAGGCCCACCCACCGCAATAGCACTGAGGCAGGAGACCTTGCTGATCCCATCTGCAGAGCTGGGATGGGTTTCCTACTTATCAGGCCTGTTGGCAAACCCCTCACTGGAGGTCTCCAGCCAGGCTTGTGGCAGGCAGCCTGGATTCCCCACGATCTTTCTCTGAGACATGGTTGGAGGGAGTCTGTCTGGAACCAGCCAACGTGACAAGTATCTTTTTGTGGTTCCATGGCCTGTGTCTTATTTCTGGGAAAACAGCATGTCCTCCAGGCTCATCAGGCGGCCTCCTGTCTGCCCCATTGTGCCCACAAGCTCCAATGCTTAGAGCTGTTTCCTGGTGAACTCCTGTTCACCCCTCAAGATGAAGCAGGCTAAACAAGGTATCTGAGATTGGATGCTGGAAGAGGACAGCTGAGGCAATCCAAATAAAGCATGCTGTTTATTGCATAGCATTGTGCCAACGCCAGCTTCCCAACTGAGCACCAGCATATGGAAATTCTCTGCCAAGTCTTTTTTATTTTTTCTGTAAATTTACAACTATTCCAACCAGATATGGTAGCATATCCTTGTAATCCCAGCGCTTCAGGGGCTGAGACAGAAGGATCTCAAGTTTTAGGTCAAGAATACATAGCAAGGCAAAAATCAAGAACTCTAACAACAGATGCTGGAGGGCATGTGGACAGAAGGGAAGCTTACTTCATTGTTGGTGGGAGTGTAAACTTGTTCAACCACTTTGGAAAGTAGTATGGAGGTTCCTCAAAAGACTTCACATAGAGCTCCCCTATGACCCAGCAATCCCACTTCTGGGCATTTACCCAAATGTTTACAAACAAGACCACACTAAAGCTACCAGCACAACTATGTTTATTGCAGCATTATTTACCATAGCTAAGATAGGGAACCAACCCAGATGCCCCTTAGTAGATGAATGGATCAAGAAAATGTGGTATATATACACAATAGAATTCTATGCCTCCATCAGAAAGAATGACATTGCCCCATTTGTTAGGAAATGGAAAGACTTGGAAAAAATTATATTAAGTGAAGTAAGCCAGGCCCAAAGAAACATAGGTCCCATGGTTTCCCTTATTTGCAATATCTAGTATATGTATGAGTCAAGCAGAAAAGGTCAGATAATGTGATGTTAGGAAAATGAACCCTTAGATATGTATTTTAATATTTTTTTCTTTCATGCATTTGTTTCTAACGCATTTATAAGATTATCTCTTTGTTGCTTTGTATGTCCCTCCCCCACAGTATAACCCCTGCTTTCACTATATTTGATGTCGGTATAACTTGTGGAGGAGATGGGGAAAAACAAGTCGTTTAAGGATACAGGTGGACCTGTTGCAACAATGAGAAGTACAAGTTGTCATGTCGAAAACGAGCTTTACAACGTTGGTGTGGGGGGGGGGATTGGGTTGGGGGATGGGGAGGGAGGCTGGGAAGGGATGTGAAGGGTAAATAAAGGAGGAGGCTGCAATGCTTGATAAGAAATGTACGCATTATCCTGCCCATGTAATTGTAACCCCTCTGTACAGTATGTTCACAAAAAAAATAAAATTAAAAAAAAAAGAATACATAGCAAGATGACTCGGTTTTGTAGCCTTGTAGTGTCCTGTTCTTCTTCCCCCTTGAGGGAAGTCCAGGTGTTATTCCCATGTCATAAAGGAGACAGACTCAGAGAGGTCGAGTGACTTGACAAAAGGCAGAAAACTGTCCATTGGCAGGGCTAAGACCAGGATTGGAATAGTTTTAACAGTCTGAGCACGCATGTGCACACACACATGTGTGTATGCATGTGTGTGTGTACATGCTTGCATGCATGCCAGTAGTAGGGCTTGAACTCAGTGCTCTGCACTCTTACTTGGCCTTTTCTGCTCAAGGTTGTTGTTCGACCACTTGAGCCACACCTCTACTTCTGGCTTTTTGCTGGTTTAGAGATAAGAGTTTCATGGACTTTTCTTTCGCAGGCTGTTTTAAACCTTGATCCTTCTCAGTTCCTGAGAAGTTAGGCTTGAGCCGCCTTTCCTAGCCCCACATGTAGTCTGGGGAGACTGACAGGCCTCCGGCACCAGGTTGGGGGTCTCAGCTTTGCCCCTTCCCAACTGTGAGACTTGGAAAAAGCACTTAATCTCTCTGAGCTCCATTCCCTCACTGGAAATGAAAAGATGAGTGATCACTTCACAAGGTGCTGCTGTCACCAATGCACAGAACCTGCTTGGCACAGGGCCCACCTCAAAGTCACCAGGACAATGGCAAGCGGTAACCATGGAAACAAGGATACAGGAGGTGAGTGGTAACCATAGTGATGACACCACAAATAGGATGCTGATGATAACCCTGGCCGACTACACAATGCGTGAGAAAAGGGGACCTATGATCCATTTCTGGAAGAGTCCACAATAGGCTGGATGTTGTAAAGGGAAGAGACCTGGGAGGTGAGACCATTGGTCTGGAAGCTAGAGAAGAAGCTTCAGTGGAGAAGTGCAGTAGAGAGAAGATAGCCTCACCCCTGACTGGACCCAGACTGTCAGGATCTTCACCTCCTGTGCTTCAGAAGCCAGGACGAAGCCCTGAGTTCAAACTGCAGCCGGCCAGACAGCCAGGCAGGCAATGGCCCTGGGCTGTCCAGTTCGTCCCAGAGGAGAAGGCCTTGGTGCGCTGTTTGTTCCACAGTTAGAAGCAGGCCGTGGTCCCCGTCCCAGCAGGCAGCTTTTGTGGGGGAGAGGAGGCAGCACCAGAGCAGGGCCCCCAGCACCACATGCTCTGCACCGCCACCCCCAGCACGCTGCCACCAGAGCCCAGGTGGGTGGGAGGCTGCGGAAGCCCTTGCCACCCACCGAGCCAGGCTCCAGAGGCCTGGCACTGGGGCCTGGCACCGCCGGGAGAGGTGGCGGCTGTCAGCACCAGGAGAAAAGCATTCCAAGGCACAAGAATAGCTGGACCACAAGACAAGGAGGCGCTGTCTGTCTCAGGAACCTCGCCTCCTCCCTGAGCAACCAACACCACATGTTGGGAGGCCCAAGGTTTCCTGGAATGGCTTAGACAGGGGCTACTTCCCAGGTAGGCCCATTTCCCTGGTGGAGCCTTACGGCCTGACTGGGGAGGTGCTCTCACAGAGGGGGGCCTCATCTGTCTTGTTCTGCAAAGGACACCCCATCCCCATCTCAGTTGGTGTTGGTGACAAGAAAGCACCATTGGTTGGACCACCCATCAGAAGCCAGGCCACAGTTCTATTGTTTATGTGAGATCCTGAGCCACACACACACACACACAAATGTTGGCTGAACCTGGATCCCACGGTGAACATAGAAGACACACAGAGGCTTATAGCCCAGGTCGCATAAACTTGTACACTATGAAATAACAAACGGAGTGCTTAGGACAGCAGGCAGGATAAGATCCCCACTTTCCATCTTCCTTCGTTGATGGGTAAGTAGGAGAAAAGCTACAGGGAACAAGGAAATTGAACAAGACAGTGGATTCTTGCAGGAAGTTCCAGTGAGTAAAATCACACCAAGCAGAGTTATGTGATCACAGCTGGTTCAATCTGGCAGTCAGAGAGGCTTCCTGGAGAAGGTGACATCTAGGCGGGTCACTTGGGCTGGGAGAAGCAGGCCTCCATGCACAGGACCAGGCTGGGGAAGTTCTATCACAGAAAATACCCAACCATACAATTCCTCCCCCAGAGGAAGGATAGAGGCTGGAGGGAGCAGGAGGCCTGGGATGGAGCGGGAGCCCCAGCAGGGACCCAGGACCATGGCACAGATACTGAGCCTTTCAAGTCTGTTGTAAGAGCAAGAGGAAGCCACTACACAGCTGTAAGTGGAGGCGGAGGTGGGGGGTGATGTCTGTTTCTGTTGCTAAAAGCCCCCCATACCTGTCAGTGCTGGGGGACCACTAGAAGGGAGGCATTTATTATACTTCAGGTAAAATGTTTAAAATTCTTTATACTGGGATTTGAACTCGGAGCCTTATGTTTGTTAGGTGGGTGCTCTACAGCTTGAGCCACACCTCCAGCCCTTTTTTTGCTCTGGTTATTTTTGAGATAGGGTCTCACTTTTTGCCTTTGCTTGCCTAGATCATGATCCTCCTTTTTCTTTTTCTTTTTTTTTTTTTTTTGTCAGTCATGGGGACTGAACTCTGGGCCTGGGCACTGTCCCTCAGCTCTTCAGCTTAAGGCTAACACTATACCACTTGAGCCACAGTGCCACTTCCAGCTTTTTCTGCTTATGTGGTGCTGATGAATCAAACCCAGGGCCTCATGCATGCAAGGCAAGCACTCTACCACTGAACCACTTCCCAGCTCCTATGATCCTCCTATTGACATTTTCTACTGTAGCTGGAATGATAAGTGTACAGGGGTGAGCTACTCAGCCTGACTCCTGAGGTTTATTTTAGGTCTATGAATTTCTTGATAACTATACAAAAAAAATTAAGTTCTTATACTATCTCCCCTCTGTTTTGGTTGATAGCAAAAATCAAATGATGAATTGACCATAAAACTTGAGTGTCGGGCTGGAAGGTGGCTCAGTGGTAGAGCACTTGCCTTGCATGGTTGAGGCCCTGGGTTCGATTCCTCAGCACCACATAAACAGAAAAAAAAAAAGCTGGAAGTGGCGCTGTGGCTCAAGTGGTAGAGCACTAGCCTTGAGCTGAAGAGCTGAGGGACAGCGCCCAGGCCCAGAGTCCAGGCCCCATGACCAGACCAAAAAAACAAAAAACAAAAACAAAAACAACTTGAGTGTCAATTTTGACTGCTTCAGTTGATAGAAGAAATAGCAAAATCCTAGAGATGATCACAATCATTATCATATATAATGATATAATGGCTTCAATTTTACGGGCACAGAATAAAATGATTTTGTGGAGAGTGAAGAGGTTTGTAGGATTATCTACATACATTTTATTTTTCTTACTGGGAAATTCTGCTCTCTGTATTGGCTTGGGAGGAAGCCCAGGTTTGAAGTACATGTTTCAAGGGCCTTGCTGTCTTCCTAGTCAGACTTGTAGTCTATGCCACAGGCTTCCAAACTCGTATGGCCTCCAGCTTTACTTCCTCATTTTTTTAAATTAAAAAAAAATTTTTTTAAAGCTGGTCTACTTTTATCTGCTTTGGGTTTTGAGGTTCTGGGTTAGATTTGCTTATAATCATAGATTGTGTCAATCAAAACCATTTTTAGACTCCTGATGATTGTGTGGTCTCCATCATTGTCTTTGAAGATACAGTAGCTGAGTTGAGTGCATTCAATTGCCTGGGGTTCTTTTAAAGGTACAGCCTCCTGGCCTTCACCCACAATCCTATTGCTTCAAGTACATCAAATGTGTATATCAAATGTGTGGTTTTTACACATGAACTCCAGTCTTAGGCAATCAAAGCATGTGAGAACCATTGTTCTACCCGTGTGTTTTTCTACATTTAAGGGACATCTTAGGTTAGGATGACTACAGTGAACTCTGCTCTGCTCTGTTTTGTTTTATTTGTATGCCAGTACCAGGACTTGAATACAGGGCCTTGTGCTTTTGCTTAATTTTTTCCGCTAAAGCTGGCATTCTACTATTTGAGCCATGCCTCTGCTTCTGGCTTTTTGCTGGTTAATTGGAGATAATAGTCTCAGATTTGTCTGCCCAGGCTGGATTTGAACTGGGATCCTCAGAGCTCAGTCTCTTAAGCAAGGTTTTGCTCCTTTTTGTGTAGATTTGAAATAGGATTACAGGGAGTGTATCAGGATTTAAGGATATGGTTAGCGATGAGGTCTTCAGGCTTAATACTTATTATTTCATGAACTTAGGAGAGTAAAGTGAAATTAAAATTGAAGAAAGAATAGTAAGCAGGTGGATGAGTGCTGCCAGCTGCTGCTGCTGCTATGGGAGGGAAGGGTCAATGGGCTCAGGGTGGAGGTCACATTGGTGCCTCATTCCTCTGGGAGTGGGCAGTCAAGTTGCTGGGCCAGACTTAGATTTTTTTTTTTTTTGTCGGTCGTGGGGCTTGAACTCTGGGCCTGGGCACTGTCCCTCAGCTCTTCAGCTCAAGGCGAGCGCTTTACCACTTGAGCTACAGCACCAGTTTTCTGGTGGTTTATTGGAGATAGGAGTCTCACGGTCTTTCCTGCCCGGGCTGGCCTTGAACCGCGATCCTCAGATCTCAGCCTCCTGAGTAGCTAGGATTACAGGCATGAGCCACCAGCGCCCGGCTCAGACTTAGATTTTTATGGAATATCCAGGAGATGTTTCAGTCTAGGGGGCTGCTATAAGGTACAAGGAGACACATAGAGATCAGCTCTACACACAAACACAGTGGGCCCTGCTATGGCTTGGATCCCATTGACACCAAAAGCCATGTACTGAAGGCCTGTTTGCTAGCATGTAGTGCTATTAGAAGGTGGAGGAAACTTTAAGAGGAGCCTGGCACAAGGAAGTTAGATAATTGAGGGTGTGATCTAGAAAGAAAAAGAGGTATCTTGGGATATTGGCCTTTCCCTATCTCGTGTGTATGTGTGTGTGTGTGTGTGTGTGTGTGTGTGTGTGTGTGTGTGTGTGTGTGTGTGTGTGTGTGTGTGAGTGGCTCTTTCTACCCCTGCCCTGCTGCTCTGCCTCACCAACAGCTCAGAATGATGAGTCCAACTGACCACCCAACTGATGTCAACATCAGCCCCCTTTCTATCTGTTCTGTGTGTTAAGGAACTTAAAGTAAGACATCAGCCCTCCAAAATGTTTTTCATGGATTCATAACACACAAAAAGCAGTTTGTGGCCAGTCACCAGTGGCTCATATCTGTCATTCTAGCTACTTGGGAAACTGCAGTTCAAAGCCAGCTGGGACAAATAAAAGTGCACAAGACTCCATCTCCATGGAGATAAACTAGCCATGAAGTCAGACATCTGTCACCCCAGCCTGAAGTAGGTAGATTATAGATAAGGTCTCAGGTGTTCTATGGCAGGAAGTGATACTCATTCTCTCTCAAAAAATAACCAGGGAAAACAGGTCTGGATGTGTGGCTCACTGTTATCATACCAGTGTAAGATCCTGAGTTCAAACCCCAGTACCATCAAACAAACAAGAAATAAAACAAGAAGTACAACTGTGGACACACATTCCTGAGTAGCACTCACACGGCTGAATGGTAACGCCGCTACCGGTATAGCTGGTAGACAGTAAGCTGGCCAAATGTGGGGACAGTGGACCTCATTGGCCATCTGGAGGAATGAAATTTGTATATCTGCTTCAAAGTGAACTTTGGGAAATCACACTAAGTGAAATGAGTCAGGTATGGAACAAATATAGAATTCCATGGGTATGCTATTCCCAAATGAGGCAGAAGTGGTGTGAAGGTTTCCAGGGCCTGGGAGGTGAGGATGGAGAGTTAAGAACTCTTGTTGGCAATGGTACACAGAGGCGATGGTTACAACATTGCAAATGTGTTTGATGCCATTGAGCTGTAGGCTTACATGATTCATATCAAGCTGTATATATGTGGTTGCAATAAATAATCTGGGTCAGCTAGGATGAGGTTCGGTCCCAGCTCTGCTCTTGCTGCTGGGTGTCCTTGCATGAGTGATTAGCCTGTCTCAATCAGTTTCCCTTGCCTTGTTTGTCAAGTGTAGTGTTGGGTACCCCCATGTCATCTTCTTTTATTATTGTTATTGTTGATCCTGGGGACCTGGACGCTGTCCCTGAGCTTATTGCTCAAGGCTAGCGCTCTACCACTTTGAGCCACAGCACTACTCCTGGTTTTCTGGTCATTAGTTGGAGATAAGGGTTTCACGGATTTTCCTGCCGTGGCTGGCTTTGAACCAAGGCCCTCAGATCTCAGCCTCCTGAGGAGCTAAGGTGATAGGTGTGAGCCACTGCTCCTGGTGTGTCATCTTCTTTGAGGTGAGATGTCCTGACTACACCAAATCTTATAGATAATCTAGACACAGAACAATCTAGATACAGTATCCAACCATGTCTCTGGTTGGCCTCATGCTCAAAGAAAGACACCACTGTCCGCAGATCATCATTAATCCTTCCCACAGCTCCATTTGGCTTTACCACTGTGGCTGAGAGCAAAGGTCACCCTCTGATTCACTTTCAAAATGGCCAGCTTGACCAGGTCAAGCTGTTTTTCTGGCTGCAGTGGTGGACTCCGCTCTCCATTCAGGATACTGCAGAATCACAGACCTGTGGGATCCCATTGCCCGGCTCAGGGGGACTTCATCTTAACCTCTTTCATCGCCTCATGCCCTTGTGCCTGAATGTCTAGGCCCTCAAATTCCTTATGTTGAATCCACAACATAGGGTGATGGTATTGGATGATTCTTAGAGGTGACTAGGCCATGAGTACAGGGTCCTCGTGAATGGGATGGCTGCCCTTCACCCCTCTACCGCAGCCCTCCCCATCACACACACCAGGTGGGAACAGAGAGAGGGCAGTTGTATCTGAACAGGAAGTGGTCCTCACCAGATGATATCCAACCCACCAGGGCCTTAAGCTTGACTGACTTTAGACTCCAGGACTGTAAGCAGTTAATTTCTACTGTTCACACAAACACACGCACACACACACACACACCACCACCACTACCACCACTGCCCGTGTGTGATATTTTTATGATAGCTCTTGTAGACAGAGGCAGACTGACCTGTGGATAGAGCCAACTTCACAGCCCTTCACTGGGCTAATCGACTTCATGTATCTCCATGTATCTCCTGTGAACTAAACAGCTAATCTTTAAGATTTGATGAGATTCAATATCACCATTTCTGGTAAAAGAAGTTCATAGAGGGTGCTGGGTTCTTCCTATCCCATCCAACATCATGTTGGCTTCTTTTTTCTTTTTAAAGCAAAGCAATGGAATAAAAGAAGAAAACTTTGCTCTATTTAGGGAAGAGGAACCCTGGAGAGGTTCCAGCTGGTCTGGAATGTATTTACTCCCATTGTTACAGTACCAGAAATTCCACCAGTCAGAGACCCAATTTGGGTGAATGAGACTTGTTTTTATAAAAAGGCAAATGAATACCTCTTAGAAATGTATAATGGGAGCAGCCACTTACACCTTAGTATGAATAAGTGTTACCATCTCCCTTTCTTCCTGGCTACCGAGCTAAAAGGAGCATGTTTGAGGAGGGGTATCCTCTGAGGAAGCAAGCCCAAAAGCAGCATTAGAGCCCGGGGTATTTGGGGGTAACGGGCTTGTAGCCTAGATGACGGTAGAAAGGATCAGCTCAGGAAAGCATCAGAAAGGAACATGGATGGAGGGGCTATGGTAGGAGCATGGCAGCAAGCAATGGGACTGACTTTCAGGGACAGGATTGTGGACCCAGGACAGAAGAGATATCCTCGGACCTCTCTGAAGGATTTCTAGGAGAGCAAGCCACACCCTCCTATCAAACATCTGTAGAATTGTTGTTTTTGTAGAATAATGGGCCTCATGGTCGAGGTTATAAGAAACAGCACAGAAAGTATTGGCTGATCCTGAGTCCTTGCTGGTTTGAAAAACCAGCACAAAGGCATTTCTTATCGTTATTTATCTCTCCTCTGCAATGTACTATGTGAGGGAACGAGGGACCCAGCAGGAAACGATACAGCAGAACTCCTTTCTCGGGGGCTTAAGCACAGTCCCTTTTCCTTCTTGCACAAGGAATATAGCAGCAAAAACATTGATCTAAACCTGCTACAAATGTAACTTGGAACTACTGAATATAGCCGGGCCAACTTCCTCTATTGACTTCTAGGAATACTATTTTTGTTTTCACTCGTTTTCCTCTTCCCACTGTAAATACACCGTCCACTCAAGGTTCTGTGACTGCTTGACCCTTCTGAGTCCACGTGATAAGCTTGGTGCAGGGTGTTAACCCAACCATCGATAGAAACATTGACAGGCTACAGAGCTGTGTTCCCACTCATAGGGAGCAAAGAGACTCAGAGAAACCAAAAGGCACAGATGAGCAGGTAGTGTCAGAATGGGGACACAAATCCACGGGAACTGATTATAAATACCGTGTCCTACTAAGCAGGCCACACTAACTCCTCCACCCACTTTACAGATAAGGAAACTGAGGCCCGCATATCTAAGCATTTGTCCTGCTGCTCAGTGTATTTGTGGCTAGAGGACAGCCTCAATCCAATTTCAAACCCTACTTTTTCATGACAATACCAGGATCCTTTTTGTCAGCAGCTGTGGGCTCCAAGTTCTCAGAAAGTTATCTTTATCTTTACCCTTTGTTCACCAAACAATAGCGGCTGCCCTACATGAGAGCTCCAGGGAACCCTGGGACTGCATAGGCCTATTCTGTATACACTGTGTGTGTGTGTGTGTGTGTGTGTGTGTGTGTGTGTGTGTGTGTGTGTGTGTGTGTGTGTGTGTGTGTGTGTGTGTGTGTGTGTGTATGTGTGTGTGCTGGTACTAGGGCTTGAACTCAGGACCAGGGTGCTTTCTCTTTACTTTTTCAATCAAGGCTGGAATTCTACCTCTTGAGCTATACCTCCACTTCTGGCTTTTTGCTGGGTAATTAGAAATGAGAGTCTCACAAACTTTGCTGCACAAGCTGGAATCAAACCATGATCCTCAGATCTCAGCCTCCTGAGTTCAGATAGCATTGCAGGCATGGGCTACCAGCACCCAGTAGAGAGCCAATATTTTGAGGAAACACCAATTGTGATCTCCTGGTAGCAAGCTCTAGGCACTCTGGCCCTGCTGTTTGTTGGACTTTCAGGGCAAATGGCTAAAAGAACTATGAGACTGGAAATGGGGGGAGCATGATTGTGAGCTCCAGGTTTCTGGAAGGCTGTCATCAGAAGAGGTGATTGCATTGTGCCCTAGACCTTCAGATAAGTCCTGTCTTAAATGTTCAAACTCTCAACTTGCTGTTGCTTGTTGTGAATTGGGTTGACTTTTCTGTATATCACTTTAGCAAGCCTGTGTCTGAAATCCTAGAACAGTATGCCTCTTTTGCCCCAGGAGTTCTGTTTCTTAAATTTTATCTGAAGAAAATAAGGACACTAAATTCTTGGAAAGAATGAACAAGGACATGTATCAAATACTGGTTATACCTCAGAAAACTGAGAATGATCTTAACCGTCTGTGTTAAAAACCAGCAAACACATTTTTTGCTCAGTATCTACCCTGGAAGTGAGCAGCCATTGACTACATTGTGACATAGCAAGAGAGACCAGGGGGACAGATTGGACAAAAAGGATGTTATGAAACAGGATATAGAACCCAGGTGTGGTGGCATATGCCAGTAATTCCAGCCACTAGGGAGATGGAGAAAGGATGATCTCAGGCCAAAGTGAACACAAGCAAAAGCATAAGACCCTATCTAAAAGTAAATGAAAAGGCAAAGGGGCTGGGCAGCAGGGCTCAAGTGAAAGAGCAGCTGCCTAACAAAAACAAGACCCTGAGTTCAAGTCCTATGCAAGAGGAAGGGAGGGAAGGAGGGGGGCAGTGTCAGGAATGGGGACACAAATCCACAGGGACTGATTTTAAACACCATGTGCTACACGGAAGGAAGGAAGGAAGGAAGGAAGGAAGGAAGGAAGGAAGGAAGGAAGGCGGGCAGAAGGAAGGGAGGGAGGAAAGAAGAAGATACAGAGCTTCATCAGTATAACTTTACTTTTATTACAATACCTGTATTAGTGCTTCTTATAGTCAGGATGAAACACCATTTATCACTTGCAATCTGCTGCAAGTTCCTATTTTTGCAGAACATAAGAAGAATGTGGTGGCGATGTTAAATTGCTGCTGCAGTTTCTGCACGTCGCTTCTCATTTTCCCTCCTCATGTCTTAGGTACCAGGTCTGCAGACCACAGTTTGAAATACCCTGTTCCATTTCTTATACATATTTATATTTCTGGGAGGAAATGCAATACAATGCCAAGATTGATTTTTCTCTAAATGGTTAAGTTAAAGGTGATTGCTCTCTTTCCTTTCTCTCATGTGGATTGCAACTTTCCTCCAACAAAGATGTCTTTCTGGAGTTGTAGGGAAGAGCTGCAAGGGTCTGAGGTGGGGCTGCTTGCCAAGGTGAGCGCCTTCCAATTTCCAACCAGACCTTGGCTGCTGGTGCAGGAGGAGTAGACATCAGCTAGCGGCTCCGTGCAGACACTGCCAGGGCTACAGCTTCAGTCTCTTCTAAGTCTGGACTTGCATCCCTTGTCATCATCCCTACATCCCTACCAATCTAAATTCCCACCCTAGGCACTGAACTCTGGCCATCTCTCCTTTGACCAGGCCAGCTGGGCATCCACAGAAACACAACCCCATGCGTGTCACCTGGAAAGCTCAGCCCAACAAACCAGTGCCAAACCACCAGACCTCACGTCAGCACATCCTAACTGGAGCAGAGCCCCACAGGAGCGTCCCGAGCCCAGGCCCCAGCCAAGGCCTGGGGCACTGTCTGCCGGCTCCAGAGTATTCCCAGGGCCCTCCACCCTGCCAGGCCCGCCAGATGGAGAAGGAAGGAGAGAGATGGAGGGGCAGCCACTGTGGTTAGCATGGGGAAGGGGGTGGAACCCTCCCTGCCATTCCTGTGGGGGCGAGGGCAGGCATCCCCAGGAGAGGAGTCGCCTTTGTTCTTGTTTCCTAAGGAGAAGAAAGGGCAGCCGGGATGAGTTTTCCAGACGCCAAGAACAGAGAAGAATGTCACCCCTACTGGGATGACAAGGCCTCTGTGTCTGCGGTGCCCACGCCCTGGGCCCAGGACACAGACTCCTTGAGCCAGGAAGCCTTGAGAGAAAAACCCTCTGCCTGGAGCTGACTCTCACTCTGGTCTCTGAGAGGAATGGTGGGATGGTTTTAAGTCACTGTAGGGCCCTGTGGGCCTTGTCAAAGTTGGGCAGGACCTAGGGGAGAGGACATAGGATTTAGACTGAAGGCAGACTGTTGTAGAGTTTCACACCAATTCATTGAAACAGGTGCTGATGTGATCTGTGATTTACAAATGCCTTAGAAAAGCTTTCTTTCTGATACAGAGAGCATCTCCACCAAGAGCTCTCACCTGAACCTAGTGTCCAGAGTTAGATGGAGGCTCTGTGACATATGGCATCATGGCTGTGTGGTTGGACTGAATCTTATCACTCCCCTCCACAGAGGTTGGATTAAGTAACTCAATGTCTCGGATATCTAGTCACCTGATTGGACTTTCTGGTGTGGTGAGCCCCACCTTGAGCCATCCTGTGAACATAAGAAGATCCACCATGAATATCAGGGCCCTCAAGGTCACCTGGGAAATTCCAAAGCTTCCTCCCAGGAAATAGAAGCAAACACCAGTCAATCCTTCATCATATGACACATGAACGATAGAAAAATAAATGGGAGGACATCCCTCAAAATGGAAATGGTGGCTCTCCCAAAGTGCAAGAGCTCAGGTGAATGGATATGTTCACTAGAATCTTCCCTCTTCTTTTGAACACACATTTTGAACATACATTTGAACATACATTTTCCCTGACTCCCTTGCAGCTAAGCATGGCTGTGAATTGTAAACTCTGCCCAGAGGAATGTGAACAGAAATAATACTCTTTCAGCTCTGACCATTAAAATGATTTCCTATTCTTGTGTTTGTGTTTTGGCATGGATGCAAGGATTTGAACTCAGGGCCCTGCCTTTGCAGGACTTTGCATTTGAGCCATACCCCATCCTCAAGCACCCAGGGTCATAGAATGTGATGGGCCACAGACATAAGGACACTGGATCTCTACATCATCAACAGAAAGGCCACGTCCCATTCACATAGGCCAAAACCATCTTCTATTGTGTGAAGACACTATAATTTGGGGGATGTTTGTGAACAGTAGGTAGCCTACCCTCATTAGTGTATGGACAATTTATTTCCCCCTTTATGCTACTTTTCTCACATTCCACATTCCATTTCTTAAGACTATAAAGCCAACACTAGAATTTTTTGGGTTTTTTTAATGGCAACATACAAAAAATAAATTAGATGGTTAGAATAGAGGGCGCCTGGATAATTAAAAACTGTTATTGAAGAAAAATGAAATAGAAAAGTTTGATAGCATAAAAAAACTTTCATCTGGAATCTCCTGAAGCCTTCTTCTCTCTCTACCCCTACCCATTGTGGCTTGAAGGAGTTCTGGGGAGAGCATGTTCCCCCAAGATCTTCCCCCAGCTACCTGTATCACATCCCTGCAGCCGCTTCCTCGCCCACCTGGTCCCTTTGCCTAGTGCAGAGTCCTGCTTCCATCCCTCTGAGCAGCCATGCTGGAAGTGGTTAGGAAGCTCTGGCCTGCGTTATACAGATGGGGAGATGGGGGCTGTGAGCTATGGAAGGACAGGCCTCTGGGCTTTCTCCATCCACAGTGCTTCTCCCTAAGTTCAGTCCTCAGTGTGGAGAACGTGTGAGCTCTTTATACACATGGTAGCAACCACATTCTCCCACCATGTTCTCAAGAAGTGCCTTTGCCTGCCTTCTGCCTAATCCGCTGTGACTCAGAGCAAGCAGACCCAAGTTTTGGGCATCCCCACCCAACCCAACTTGGGGGTTTCTCTGGGTCTAGGGCTCCATGTTCTCCTTCTTGAATAAAGACAGACTTAACATTTCAATTTCAGAAGCACCTTGTTAAGGATCCTTTTGGCTCCACCTGTATCCATGGTATGGCTGTCACTGACTTTCCATTATCAATGAACATAGGGTCCTGAGAAGCCAGGATGTTAGGGTTGCTTTTGTGGTTGTTGTTGTTGTTGTTGTTTAAGGGTTAAAGCAACTGTCATTCCACTCTGGGGTTCCAAGAATTCCTGTGCATAAAACAAACGTTAAGCTAGGCACTGGTAACTCATACCTGTAATCAATGCTAGCTATTCAGGGGGCCAAGTTGAGACCTGGAGGGTCATAGTTCAAAGCTACCCCAGGCAGAAAAGTCCAGAGGGCTTCAGCTCCAAAATAACCAGCAAAGAACTAGACTGGAAGCCATGGCTCAAGTGGTAGAGCACCAGCTGATTGGGCAAGTCACGCAAGCACAAAGACCTTGAGGTACTGGCAAATAAAACCAAACCACCTGACTGGCAATAGAAAGATTAAGGGAGAAAGGCATATACACTTTTTTTTAACATGCCAGCACCTGAGAGTTATGCAAGGTGTGAACCTCAAAGAATAGCCAAGTAGTTTTTAAATACTCCTTTCCTGAACACCTGTTTTTCTTTTCATCCTGTTTATCTGTCTTTAGGAGGGTAAGAGGAGGCACCGAATGGAGGGGACAAATGGAGTGTGAACAATGCAGCAATGGTATTCACTGGACACTATGTGGAAAATGAACTTTATGACTTTGGGTGAGGATGGGGGGGAAAAACGGAGAGGGTGAGGGAAGGGGTGACATTGTCCAAAAAGAGATGTATTCCTTACCCTACTCATGTAACTGTAACATGTAACAAATTTTAAAAAAATAAATAAATACTCCTTTCCTAAAGGAGAGGGAAATGAAGGCTAGAAGCAATTTTTTATGAAGAGTTAATTTTTATCTTTGCCCTTACTAAAGTTTGAACTTAGGAACTTGCTCTTATAAGGCAGACATGTTTTCTCTCCAATGTGGATAGTAGATCCGAAAATGTAAATATATATGACAATACATACCGGGCCATATGCATATATACACAAATTGACTGAAGTGTGGTATATGCACCATGGGTTGCTCAATGGTCTGGAAATCCCAGTAAAGAACAGGTTATCTTAGACAAGAGCCTGTACCATGTGGCTGACGGGCCAGAGCAAAAGGTTATGGCAAAGGCTAGAACCAATTTTCAAAAGAGGGAATCCCATCTATGACCACAATGTAATGACAGGTGAGATTCCTTCAGCAAAATCGGCATTTTCAAACTAGAGGTCCTCCAGGGCTTGGTCATGTCCACTTGGCTGTGGCAGCTACCTGGTTACTCACTTCCTGTACTCCAGATCCTGAGCAAAGAGATCAGTTCCACGAGGCCAGGATCTTAGGCTGCCCAGGAAACCAGACATCCCTGTGAAAAGAGCAGTAAGGAGAAGGAAAAGCCTGTGGCTAGTCTGAACTGGAGATCCAGAGGTTATTGGAGAGTCTGGGGTAAAGAGCAGATGTAAGTTCTGCAGCCAGGCAGCTCTGAACCTGGCTCTGACTGAAAGCTTGTGTGGCCTTGGGCCGGTCACTCTACCCCTCTTGAGGGTTTTCAGACATCATATTTCATAGATAGATAGACAGATAGCTAGACAGACAGACAGACAGACATATATATGACTATATATACAGAATATATATGCATCTGACCTCTGTATCAAGTGACATGAAAAGCTGTCTG
This sequence comes from Dipodomys spectabilis, assembly GCF_019054845.1. Lineage (NCBI taxonomy): Eukaryota > Metazoa > Chordata > Mammalia > Rodentia > Heteromyidae > Dipodomys > Dipodomys spectabilis. Next base: position 706,009 of record NW_024871276.1, on the reverse strand, counting down.
CTCTGAGCCGGGCTCTGGGGCAGGAACTGCATTTGTAGCAGGTCCAGGCTGCTGTGCAAGAAATTCTTTTGCTTAAACCTTTCAGCCTGTTGCAGTGCTGGAACTTTCCAAGCGGGGGAGGAGGGGAATAACCTCTTAGCCCTATCACAACTCCTGTTTGCAGAACCTCAGTGCAGACTCAAGTTCGGAGTAAAGTCATGTGAGCTGCAGTGGAAAAGTGTACACCTTTCCAAACTAACTTTTGGGGTGATACTGTGCCCTGATGGACATAGAATGCCTGACCGTGGGACCCTGAGTCTCTACTCAGCCCTAACTGACCACTGCTGGCAGAGCTCACACACAGTGGCAGAGCCATCTGTTTGGACGTGCCCAGAAGAACCAGAGGGGACAGCCCCAATCCCCAATCTGTCACTGTCCCACACTGCCATCTTTCCTTGACATGTGACAGAGAGGCTGGGAAGTGTGCTCTGTCCATAGGTAGGGTCTTTTCAAAGCAATGGACCAAAGAAGGAGCTCACAGGTGAATTTGCTGGCTATGCGGGGTGAGCTGCAATTCCTCACAGCTGCTCATAGCCCAACTCAAACTCAGGCCTGAGAAACAACAGCGAAGGGCAGTCTTCCAGGTGAGCAGTATTAGGCAATGAACTAGTCACTCAGCTGGTGCAGAAAGAAAAGCCCTCCAGGGATAGAATCTACCCAAACTCATAGGCATTGGTAAATTTATACAGACTTGGGCAGTGGTGAAGGGCTTGATGGCTGCCTGGGAGGAGAAAATCTGAAAGATTGTGGACAAGGAGCTCTGAGGAAGGCAATGTGGATGGACTTACGAAAATGGACACAAAGCTTGAAAATCTTCCCAGTGTGTGTTCAATACCCATGAAAGGATCTCCCTCACAAGGTAACAGTGATAACCAATGTGACAGCCAGAGGATGCAGCCAGCCTCGGCTGCCTAGCAGCCTAACGTGATTGGCACTTGGACAGAGCATCACTGTGGCAGAGGTGGAGGCTCCGTGTGATGCTAGATTCCATGGTCTTGGGCTCTACATGGGATCCTTCATCTCGCTGCAGAGGACCATGGGACCCACTGTAGGGTAAAGTTGCTGCATGCCTCCTACCTTCATCTTCCAAATGCATCCTCCCAACCTCTGCTGCCACTGTCCTGGCTCCTCCCTGACCTGGGCCTTTCTGCTTTCCAGGAGGATCTTTCATCTCGAATACCCTGGACCAAAGGATGACTCGCATCTTGGGTAGATCACAGTGGCCTTGGCAGGCGGTTTTCATCCTGCCACTGAGAACCAGCCATTTCTGATTTGTAATTGCTGATTTCTAGAATTTTCCCATCTAATATTTTCAGAATGTATTTTATATTTGACCGCCATTCAAAGTGAAACTGCAGCTACCTTGGGAGAGGAGAGGGAGGGATGAGGGAGGGGAGGGAAAGGACTTGCATATTATCTGCACTTTGCAGGAGCATTTTCATCCTAGCCCCGGCTGAGAGCTTCAGAGAGGTGAAATCACCTGCTCAAAGTCCCACAGCAAGTGAACTGAGAGCTGAGATTAGAATTCACATTGGCTGACAGCATCAGGTTAGCTTTCTATACCAGCATGTGTATATCTGAAATGTTCTTTTCTTTTCTTTTTTGGTGCCAGGACTAGGACTTCAACTCAGGGTCTGGGCACTGCCCCTTAGCTTTTTCAATCAAGGCTGATGCTCTACCATATAAGCCACATATCCACTTCTAGTTTTTGCTAGTTAATTGGAGATAAGAGTCTCACAGACTTTCCTGCCAGGGCTGGCTTGGAACCATGATTCTCAGATCTCAGTCTCCTGAGTAGCTAGGATTACAGGTGTGAGACATCAGCACCCAATTTGACAATGTTTTTACTACTCATTTTGAGGATGTAGCATACCACTAATGAATATTTATCTTACACACATATTTCTATGTATCAATACAGTTCTAAGAAGAAGATCCACATCAACAGCTTGGGTCTTTGTTGTTTTATTAGTGTGAGCAATTTAAATATAAAATGTTTAAAATTTAATTTAAATATAAAATTTTATACAAATCAGTGACCCTAAAATAACAATAATAGCAGTACTAGTACTAGTAACTTCAAGAACTTACTAGAGACATGCAGTGTGCTAAGATCATCTACCACATTCCACTCAGAGACCCTCTTGTAAAGTGAGATAGTGCCAGGTGCCAGTGGTGCACATCTGTAATCCTAGCTACTCAGGAGGCTAAGTTCTGAGAGAGCTGAAGTTCAAAACCAGCCTGGGCAGGAAACTCTGTGAGACTCTTATCTCTAATTAGCCAACAAAAAGCTGGAAGTGGAAATGTAGCTCAAATGGTAGAGCACCAGCTTTGATTGAAAAAGCTAAAGGAAAGCAACCCAGGCCCTAAATTCAAGCTCCAGTACTGACACCAAAAAAATAAGATAAATTAAAAAAGGGTGACTGGCATCATTTCTTCTGTTTATAGATGAATGGATTCGAGGCTGGTCCAGGCTCTAACACTATCAGAGCTTCTGCAAAAATGGCTCCCTTTCTTTGCTATTAAACACAACATAGAACATTTGGGGGTCTCCTAGGGATGATGAGTGGTACCCTGTGAGTCTGCTCTCATCCTCAGCTCAGATATCTGATTAGGATTGAACCAGGCCTGGGGGTGGCAGGGTGGGGGAAGCTTCTAAGGCTGTAGCCAGGAAGTGCTGCTGAGGAAGGGGTGAGGGGCTCCTCATGGAGGGAGCAGGACCGGCCATGGGGACCTGGCTTCTCGGCAGCAGTCTCGTCTCCAAGATGGATGGCCGTGGCCTCCAGGGCTGGCCAGCACTGCTCGGGCCTTTGATGGTGAAGGCAGAACAAATGGGAGCCGACCGCCTCACCACAGCTGTCTCTCATTAGGGCCTGCTTCCTCCAGCCCAGGACAAGGTGGGCCCTCGAGTAAGCGGGGGGCAAACACCAGATGTGTCTGCCCCAGCTGGCTACAAAACCTTGCTCTTGACTTCTTACCCCAAGCAGGCTTCTCAACCCCCTACTGACCTTCCCCCTCTTCTTCAAGACACAGTCTGCAGTCCGAATGTGTCCTCCCTCTCCCCACATTCAATCCATCAGCAGGTCCCAGCAGCTCAGCTCTCAAGACCTACCTTGGGCCTAAGGGCCCAGCTCCCCCAAAGACCCCTAAGCCCAAGGCAGTACCATCTGGGAGCAGGCAAACTCTGTCCTCCATTCAGATGTTGGGGTCCTAGTTCCCACCCAGTACTACAGGATGGGAAGTCACCAATGTGACTTCTGTCCCTATTAAAAAGGGAATTCGTAGCCAGGTGCCAGTGGTTCACAGCTGTGGCTATGTGGCAGAGCATCAGCCTTGAGTGAAAAATAAAACAACTGAGGGACAGCATGCAGGCCCTGAGTTCAAGCCCCAGGACCAGCATAAAATGGAGGTATGTGAATTCCTGCTCAGACATACCCACAGGGAGAAGCCAGGTGAAAATGGAGGAAGAGATGGGGTGATACTGCGGTGAACCAAGGATGCCACAGATGGTCTACAAAGTTCCAGGTAGGGAATGGCTCCCGTGAAGTCTTCAGAAGGGACCAAGCCTGCTGTGCAGACACCTTGAGCTTGGATTTCTGACCTCTGCAACTATGAGACAATGGATTTCAATTGTCTCTGCCATCAGGTTGCTGTACTGTTACAGCATCCTGAGCCACAGAATACACCTGCCAGCAGGACCAGCTGTTTCCATTCACACCTTCCCCTGCCCACCCCAGCCTCCCTGCCAGGCCTGAGCCACCAAGCTTCTCCCACATGCCACGTGTTCCCCAGGCCAAGTCTTTGCATGTGTATCTAGTGGAATGAGCCAGGAAAGCATGAACAGAAGATGACCTCACTGACATGGCGCAGGAAGAATAGAGGAAGACAGGGAAGGTTGGGAAGCCTGTGCCCAGCTCACAGCCTCTGAGAGGAGAGGGTAGTTAAGAGGGAATTTAAATGCTGTGTGTGTGTGTGTGTGTGTGTGTGTGTGTGTGTGTGTGTGTGTGTGTGTGTGTACTGGGACTGGGACTTGAATTTAGGCCCTGGGTGCTGTCCCATAGCCTTTTCAAGGCTGGTGCTTTACCACTTGAGCCATACCTCCACTGCCAGCTTTTTGCTGTCTAATTGGAAATAAGATTCTCACAGATTTTTCTGCTCAAGCTAACTGGGAACTGAGATCCTTGGATCTCAGCCTCCTAAGTAGCTAGGACCATAGAAATGAGCCACTCACACCCAAATTTGAACTTTCGATGTGACAAGCTGAGCTCTGGCTGTTCTCTAGGAATTGGTGAGTCACTGGTGTAGTGACACGAGCCTCAGTTTATATGTCAGTAAAGTGGGTCTACACATGACTAACATCCTTGCGAGGTAGGTGTTGTCTCAGGAACAGGTTCTGTTTGTATCTTCGTATGCCGGAAGGGGAAACTGAGGCTAGGGTAGATGGGGAGGTATGTCCAAGGTAGCCAAATTAGGGACACGGAGCTGAATCTCTGTAGTTCTAAGAACGCACACCTGTGGCCACAGTGTTCAATGGCTTGGAGAAGATGAGAATGAGCCCCCATCTGTCTGGAAGATGGATCCAGGTACCCAGGGAGGAAGGCCTGGGAGACTTCTGGTTCCCTGCCCAGTGTAATGCCCTGGAGTTTTTGCAAAGGGTGAGGTCTGCTTCCATGTTCTTCCACATTGAGAATGCTCAGCACACAGCACACACAACGTGGGTACCACATAGACGGACACAGACGCAGCCTCTGCTTCATGGCTTCAGTACCACCCATCATGGGTCTAGCTGGGCCCAATCCGGGACTTTGCTGTCCATGTGGGACATTCCCACGAACACATGGTTCTGTGTGCTCTAAGGTGCAAATAAATTGAAACTTCACTGGGGAACTGGGGGCTCATGCATGCCTATAACCCTAGCTTTCAGGAGGCTGAGATCTAAAGATCCTGGTTCAAAGCCAGACCAGGCAGACAAATCCAAGAGACTCTTATCTCTAACTAACTAGTAAAAACTAAAGTCATGACTCAAGTGGTAGAGTATCAGCCTTGAGTAGAAAAAGCTAAAGGTCAGAGCTGGGAGCTGGTGGCTCATGCCTGTAATCTTAGCCACTTGGGAGGCTGAGATCTGAGGATTGCAGTTCAAAGCTAGCCCCGGGAAGAAAGTCTATGAGATTCTTATCTCCAGTTAACCACCAGGAAAAAAAAAAAAAAACAGAAGTGGTGCTGTGGCTCAAGTGATAGATCACCTGCCTTGAGTTGAAGAGTTCAGGCACAGTGTCCAGGCCCAGAGTTCAAGCCCCACAACCAGGAAAAAAGAAAAAAGGAGAAAAAAAAAGAAAAAAAAAGCTAAAGGACAGTACCTTGGCCCAGAATTCAAGCCCCAGTACCAGCTCAAACAAAAAGAGGTAACTAGGCAACACCAGACTCAACATAACTGGAGGACTGCTTTAACCAACTTGTATACAGCCTCTCTTGGCCAGACCTAGTGCAGAGCAGATGATCCATGGGATCCTAGAGCCAGTGGACCTCAGAATAGTAGCCAGTCACTGGCCAGGCTCCAGGCCATAATCCCTAAGCATTCACTGTGTACTGCCCTCTAATACTGGCTCTGTAGAGCCCTGTGCTGTCAGTCACTTTGAGACCCTGGCTAGCAGGCAAGTGACATCTTAATTCCTGTGTTTTCTAACACTTAGCCTTTTGACCCTCCCTACCTTCTACCTGCCAGTCAGTGCGGCTTTAGCTTTAAGTAGCTCCTAGTATTATGCCCCACCCACCCCCAGCTCGGGAGGCGTGTCCCAGCCCCTGAGAAAGAACAAAAGCTCTGGGATTCACCCATGATGCCCTTCCAATAGGTAAAACACTGGACTTATGGAAGAGGGTTTCCAGAAGGATCTGGGAAAGGCCAAGTTTGGAGGAAACTATGTCCCAGAACAAAGACACTGTCTGCATGGTATCTGGGGAAGATCTGGAGAGAGTGAGGGAACAAAGAGCCTGGGGTGGAGGGGAGAAGGCAATCTGACCTCCCAGGAAAGCCAGGCCTGGACGCCAGGCTGTGGTCCAGCAACACGTGAACAGTGGCCGCATGAAGGGACCTGTGCCCATGACCCTCCAACCCAGAGTATGGCAGGAGATATTGTGGGGTGACAGGGACCCTGGCAACCCCTCTCCCCCCTCCCCCAGGGGGTGCAATGTGTGAGGAATCTCAGCAGGAATGCAACCTCTCCTGCAAGCTTAGTTGGAGTCTATTTTGGACTCCGGCCTTCTTACGGCATGGACCATAGTGATGGGTGTGTGTGGTTTGAAGCAGAGTGGGTCAACCCCTTCCCTTCATCCCCAGCCTCTCCACCTGGCTTGTCACCATTGGCCTAGCATGCCTGGTCCCCCTGGGTGGTTACGCTCCATCCCCAGGTCAGAATGGAGGACAGTCTGTGTGAGAACCCTTCTTATTGGTTTGGGATCTGTTGATAGATAGCTCCCCAATTCTAGTTCCCAGGTCCAAGGTGGAAAAAGAAATCTGGGCAGGAGGCAGGACCTTCCTGGGCCAGGTGATCCCCAAGGCAGAGTAAAGGTCCTGTGCTCACTGAGAGCAGAGAGGGGGCAGGAGTGGAGGGAGGGGGCGAGGTGGGCTGAGCAGAGGAGGCTGAGTGCATCTCACCTCGTAAAGCAGTGCCAAGAGAAGGTAGGGGGGAGGGAGTGGCTGCCCAGGGCTTTCATCTCCTGTCAATAAAACACTATGCTGGGATTTGGGCTCTTAATTCCAGATGTGGCCCAGCAAACAACCCCCTACCACCAGCAGCCAGATAAGAAAGAGGACATCAGAAAATCCCAAGGGGTCTTTCAAGACTCTGTCCTGGAGCTGCAGGAGCCAGGCCAGCCTGCCAGGAGGTGGGATGTGACAGGTACAGACATTCATTCCTGCCCCACGGGCTCACAGAGCTGTGTGCAGGAAAGAGGACACACCTGGACAGATGCTGGAGGCATTCTGGACCCAAAGAGTGATCCTGGGAAAGTTTGCTTTCGTTTTTGTTTTTCTGGCTGAAACAAGGACTTGTTCAACTCTGTGGTTCCTCAGTCAGGAATTCTGCATCAAGCCAGTCATGTGCACTGGTTTCTGCCTCGGAGCTGCGAGAGAGATGCAGGGTGGAAAAGCAGCCATGTTCTCTGTGCCTTTGTCCCAACAGAAAGAGGAAGGCGAAGCCTGGGCCCACAGGAAGGGACACAACAGGTCTCAATCCTCCATATCCTCCCTGCTGCTGATGCCCAGACACCCCAACCTCTCCTTCATCCTGATACCAACCCTCCACTGAACAGCCAGTGTCCCCCAGGAACATCTGGAGCCCTTCTTTCCCAATAAGATGGCACTGGTCCCAGAGGGTGTGACAATGCTGTGGTGTCCTCTGTGTAATGACAAGGACATCTGGTCTTCTTGTCTTGAGCGAGATCAAATCACTGAAAGAGACAGAACTGTCTCCTTCTTCCAAAGAGAAAAACATTGGAAATATTCATTGGCCATGCCGGTCTATCCACAAATCAGTGCTGTTGTCTAACAGGTGCTTCATGCCAGGCCCTGAGTGAAACCTTTTTGAGGGAGAGAGCCTCTTTAAAATGCAGAGGATTCTTGGAGGTGGGAGGGGGACCCACAGGCCAAGTCTAACTCATGGCTGAAACCAATGAGAAAGTCAACATACCAAGATGCAGAGAACAACAGAGACACCTGCACTGTGACCCTATTGTTAGGTGCCTGACCCCGGGGTGCTATGCTGAGTGCCCTTTCAGATGGAATGGTCCTTGATCTTCCAATCAATCCTGAGGAAGCAAGAACTTGTCACCGCCACACTTCCGGCCACAAGGTGTTTCACGTTAGCCACGGTGTCCAGTTGTCATACTGTGGCTGTGCCCAGTGAAGTCTGCGCAGGGATGATGATGGCACATCCACTCTACAGCTCTACAGCTATGACACAGTCTCCATGCGTGTTGATCCAAGTGGCACGTTCACTCTGAGGCACACCACAGGGAGCGCTGGTGAACTGATGTCAGCTTCTGAGATAGTGTCCAGCCAGTGTTGGAGAAATCTCCCCACCGATTACAGGTACTTTTCCTACTCTCTCTCCGTTCAAGACCACACCCACTCTCCTGGATTATCAGGACAGTCATCTACAGAGTCACAACTGCTCCTTTACTCACCGTCCACACTACAGCCACAGGGAGTTTCTAACATGAAGAGCTGACCTGCCCAGTCCAGGTACCTCTACAGCTCCTGGAGGCCCTCAGACAAAGGGTCTCCAAGGCCAGGTGTGTCAGGCCCTTCTGATGTGTGGCCACATGTCTAATCATGCCTGGTCATGGCCACCTCCAGTTTCCCAAACACATCCCCGGAGCCTCTGTTCGGTATTGAATAAGGATCATAAGATCTAAGGATCATGGTTCAAAGTCAGCCTGGGCAGGAAAGTCCGTGAGACTTATGTCCAATTAACTGCCAGAACATTGGAAGTGGTGCTGTGGCTCAAAGTAATAGAGCGCTAGCCTTGAATTTAAGCCACACAACCAAAACTAAATACATAAATGAACAAACAAACAAATAAATTAGTCAAGAACCTGAATGGTCTTTCATTCGAGGTCTCAAAAAGGGTAGCCTATAGGCTGGGTCCAGCCAGCATCATTTAAACATTTTTTTATTCTATCTAGCAGCATTTTCCAAGGAAAACCCCACAAAGGAAGGGCCCATCTCTGACTTCTTCTGCCAGTAAGACAGCTGCTCTTGTCCTACCTCTTTTCCCAGACCCACCCTCAATTCTAACAATGAGCTGGCTGGTTGGAGCTGAGTATGCTCTGTACAGAGTAGACATCCTCCGATTTTCTCCAGCCCTACCTAGCAATTTTCCTCATTTTGGCAAAAATCTATCTTGGGCTTTTTAAATTTGTTTTTATTTTTTAGTGCTGGGCGGGGGGAGGGGGGATTAATCCAGGGTCTTTTCTATGCTAGGCAACTATTCTTTCACTTTAGTCTCCCTTCCTTTTTCGGCACTAGAGATGGAACTCAGGACTATACACTTGCAAGGCAGTTGCTCCACCACTTGATCCATGACTCCAGCCCCCTTTTCTGTTGGTGATTTTTCAAGGTAGGGTCTTGCCTTATACCTGGGCCAGCCTGAATTGTGATGCTCTTACATTATGCAATAATGTCTGGGCCACTATGCCCAGACATTAGTTGAGATAGAGTTTTGTGAATTTTTATGCTAGCCCAAGTGTCTGCCTCCAAAGTAGCAAGGGTTCCAGGGCTGGGCTACTGTGCTCAGCTTCATAGTGGTGTTGAAATAGGTATGAATACTATCTTTGCTAGGGCTGCCCTTGAACCCCCTGATCCTCCCACCTCCACCTCTCAAGTAGCTGGGATTAAAGGTTTGCATCACTGTGCCTAGTTATCTGTAGAAACTGTCGATCCCTGCCCCGCTGCAATCGAATTCTAGAGTCTAGCAGGGCTTGTCGAAGGCCACATTCAGGCCCAAGCTCAGACTCTGGGCCGAGGTTCCCAGGATCTCCTCGGGTCCAGTCATCTGCCTTCCATCCTCTGCACATCCTTCTCCAAGCGATGAAAGCAGCGCTGCCTGCCCCCCCACCATGCCTGAAATCTCCGCTTTGGATTTGCCTTAAGCTCCTTTTGCTACAAGGCCGGGAGGTTTTGAAGCCCCTGAGCTCTGGCGGCTCTTCTCAGCACGAGTGCCCCCGGCCCGGCACCCAGGGCCACATCTGTCACGGCCACGGGGCTGTCAGCACGGCCACGCGCCCCTCTCCGAGGTCTGCATCCAGAACAGATCCGTCCCGGGGGAGCCTTGTTATGCTTTTATGTCTTCAATTCATTAGATTTTCTGTCAGCAGCATAAATCAGGGCTGGGCCCTCTTCTCACACACCCGGGAGCTGGGAAGACACGCAGGGAACAGATATAAAACTCATGGCGGGCTAAACATGGCAGACGAGGGTTTTATCCACCACCACCACCCCCCACATGCCCTGTATTTATTTCTTCTTGTGGGTTTTTTCCCTTAACCAAAAGGGATCTGAGAAAGATGCTTGAGGGTCAGAGGAAGGAGGAAGGGGACAGTCGTGACTAAGGTTGGGGTAACCCCACAATCCTGCATGATTGTCCCTAACTTCCCTCAATTCCAGAGTGAGAAAAACCTCCCATTATGGGGCCTTAACACATAAGGGGAATTTGGTTTTGTCTTATTTTTCTATGCTGGTACCAGGTGCTGTCCCTGAACTTCTTTACTCAAGGCTGGCATTCCACCACTTGAGCCACAGCTTTACTTCTGTTTGGGTTTTTTGTTGTTGCTGCTGTTGTTGTGGGGGAGGGGTTATTTTAGTTTTAGTTTTTGTTTTTTTGCTGGCTAATTGGAGATCAAAGTCTCACAGACTTTTCTGCCTGGGCTGGCTTTGAACCATGATTCTCAGATCTCAGCCTCCTGAGTAGCTAGGATGACAGGCGTGAGCCATTGTAGCTAGCTAAAGGAAGCTGTGTTTTAAGTACTAAACACTTCAATTGCTCCCATTCCCATCCAAAACTCCCTGCCCAGGTCCCCCAGGCCCCCCTGGGGCTCTGTCACCACCTTCCTGGCTGATCTGACCTTGTGCGCAGGACTCTCCCTTAGGATCATGCAAGACCACTTTTCATTCATCCAATATGCAATTAATGAATACCTGCTAGGTACCAAGTATTTTCATAGGCCCTTTGTCTATCATAGGGAATAAACAAAGCTGCTTCCCTCTGGAACTTACATTTTAGTGGAAGTATTATGAGTATTATTGTTGTTGTTGTTTTATTTTGTCAGTTGTGGGGCTTGAACTCAGGGTCTGGGCACTGTCCCTGAGCTTTTGTGCTCAAGGCAAGTGCTCTACCACTTTGAGCCACAAAGCCACTTCCAGTCTTCTTGTGATTAATTGGAGATAAGAGTCTCACAGACTTTCTTGTCTGTGCTGGCTTCAAGCCACAATCCTCAGATCTCAGCCTCCTGAATAGCTAGGATTACAGGCATGAGCTACCAGCACCTGGAGAAAGAAGTAATATTATAAATGACCAAATACATAGATAAAATGTCAATTTCTGCCAGGCACTGGTAGCTCACATCTGTAATCCTACCGGGTCAGGACACTGACATCTGAGGATTGCAGTTCAAAGCCAGCCCAGGCAGGAAAGTTTGTGAAACTCATTTCCAATGAAACAACAGAAAGCCAGAAATGGAGCTGTGGCTCAAGTGGTAGAATGCTAGCCTTGAGCAGAAAATCTAAGCTAAAGAGCCTTGGCCTTGAGTTTAAGCCCTAGGACTAGCACATAAACAAAAACAAAAATAAATAGTGAGGAAGAAATACCTGCTGTTAAAGTAACCAGGTCAGAGGTACTTCGTATGACAGCCAAGCAGACTATAGCTGGAAATCTCCAAGCCTTCTGATCATGCCACATCCCCGCTGTGGGAACACAGGCACACACCTCTGCAGGTGCGGCCATTTATGTAGTCCACATATCCCTACATACACCACCACTCTGCATATAAGACATCACAGAACATTTTAATTTTATGTGTGTGTGTGTGCACACATAAAGTACTAAGACTTGAACTCAGGGCCTCATTCTCTCACTTTTTTTCCACTCAAGGCCAGTGCTCTGCCACTTGAGCCACAGCTCCACTTTTGGCTTTTTTTTTCTGATTAAATAGATAATAAAGTCTCCTGGTCTTTTCTCCCCTGGCTGGTTTCCAACCTCATTTCTCAGATCTCAACCTCCTGAGTAGCTAGGATGATAGGCATGAGCCACTAGCTCTCATCTTTAATCTTATTTTTATGATTAAAAGATAGAAATAATCAATAGGAGCTCTACTATATTTTTCATGAACCGCCCTGCATCCTCGTGGTGTGCCACTTTGGGACATTGTTTTAAAATGGAGTCTCTGATCTTCAGGAAAACCTTTTCTGATCTATGTCTGTAACTCACTGACTCATTCCTTCAGGCAGCCATTCATTCATGGAAAAGCATTCCCAAAGTGGCTGTTGGGGGCTGACTCCATGTTGTTGGCTCGTTAGATCGACTCTCCAAGGCCCAAGTCAGTCTTGGTAGATCCTCCTGTAATCTAGGCTTCTTGGTAACTGTCATAAATGGTTGAATTACCGCTTGGCCAAACAACTGCCTTCCCCACCAGCTCTATGAGGACAGAGTTTGAGGCTCTTTGTCTACTCTAGTGCTTGGTGCAGGGTGGGCAGTCTACAGCTAGTGAATGGATGCAGGAAGGAGTTGGATGAATGGATGATCACAAAGGGAACAGCCGGGTCCACTCTCCCTTTTCTCCCCTTCCCTCAGGTCAGGGCTGCTGTGTGATATTAAAGTGGCTCAGTGGCCAGCAGACTGGCCAGCAGGGCCGTGGGGGAGATTTGCAAGCAGGGCCCAGGTTAGCAGTGGTTTATTACATCCCATTAAGCATATGGTCATGATTATAATAAGCACATGAGTTATGGCGAGTGACATATGTTTCTTTAAAAAAATGTGAGGAGGAAGAGAAAAGAAACACAGCTAGCCCCCAAAAGAAGTGCTTGGCTGGTGGCTGAGCCTGAGCCCCGGGCCTGCCCTGCTCTGTGCTTTTAACTCCTTCATGTCCTGGGCATGGTGGCAGGGAAGGGAGCCCATCAAGCTGGAAGATTCCTGTGATCAGTGGGGCTCCTGGCCTTCTGGAAGGATCTGGGGGCCACCAGAGGACAGGAGCGGGGTCAGTCCATCATAATATCACAGGATATAGGACAGGACCTGACCAGAGCAGACATTAGGGGTAAGGAGACAAATGGAAGAGGAAGAAAAGGAGAAAAGGGGAAGGGGAGGTTGGAAAGACAAGAAATCAGGGAAAGAAGGAGGGATGGAGGGAAGTAGGGAAGAAGGAAAAAAGGGAGAAGACTGGTGCTTCTCAACGAATGTTCATTCAGTCATTCAACAACCAAACAGTCACAGCACAGTGTAACAGGCAAGCCCTGGACCAAGGTCAGGTGCCTGGTTGTTCTCCGTGACCACAGCCTGTGTGATCTTGAGTGAGGCTCTTTCCTCCTCTGGGCCTTGGGAAGTCGTGACTGAGATCTGTCTTTTCTGACACAGGAGACTACGATTTTTGGGTGGGAAAGAATCAGAGAAGTTTGTGTCCTGCCCAGCATGGGAAGGTGGTCATTAGAACCCTAAGATTACCTAATCATCCCCCAATACATGTGTGTGGACCTGGATGTCAACCATCCCCATGAACTGGCAGGTTCTTCCTTCTCTTTCTCTTCTTCCTCCCAAGGTCAAAGTGATTATAATCAGTCAAGACTCTAGCATCTCTAGCCTATCTTCTGTGAAGGTGGAGATTCCCCGCCAGATCTGGACAATGTTCTAGAAATTTCCACTCCATCTTGGCCACCTGGGACTTTCATAATAAGTCCAGAGTCCATATCTGAACAGCAGCACACAAGAACCCCAAGGCCTAGAGAAATACTCTTTGCCTGCCCTCCCCCACCTCAGTGCCAGGTGAGGGGTTGCAATCACTCAGGACCTCCTGGCAGCAGGTGGCCAAGCTGAGTGGGGATCCAGGTCTGCATGGCTTCAGGGCCAGCACCGGCTTCTCTCTCCCCAGTTCTCTTCGTCTTCCAGAGCAGAGGCCTGGCCTGGCCTCCACCAGTGTGAACACAGTATGAACACAGCCAGTGCTCTGACTCTCAGCACCTTCCCCCAGAGAAGGAAGGGCCCCTTCAGGGAACCACAGATCAGAGCTTCCCACCTTGTCTACACCAAGGGCAGCCTTGAGGGCTTGGGCACTGTCCCTGCTCTTTTGCTCAAGGATAGCACTATACTACTTTGAGCCACAGTGCCACTTCCAATTTTCTTTTTTTTTTATTTTTTTCTTCTTTTTTAGTTATACTTCCAATTTTCTGATGGATCATTGGAGATAAGAGTCTGACAAACTTTCCTGCCCAGGCTAGCTTTGAACTTCGATCCTCCTGACTAGCTAGGATTACAGGTATGAACCACGGGTGCTCAGCTTCTGGAGATTTTTTTAACCCCTGAATAAACCTTGTTTTAAAATAATTTATTTCATCTTCAAAGATGCCCATGGGTCCTGCTGGGTGACAATCACCATTTCCAAACTGGGCTGAGGGAATCCCAGACATACTAGCATGGAGCAGCATGCCTGGGGCACTCTGCTGTGGGGGTGATGGGATTTGATCCACTGCTCTTGGCTCTTTGGGGATTCCCTGAGAGTAATGGTGATCATACAAGTGGTCACCAGCCGCCATTGAGCTCCCTGGCTATGTCCCCTTTGGTTCCAGAAGTGTGTGTGTGTGTGTGTGTACATGTGTGTGTTTGTGACCTTCTAGGGTTCAGGGTCTGTTCTCATTGTATAGAAGAGGAGCTGAGGGCCCAAGGGCACCCACCATGCTTCCCAAGGTCATGGATAAAGACATGGCTTCCTCGTGGCTCTGGCTCTGTCTGGGCCACCACAAAGAAACCCTGAAGAACCAGGGGTGGTGGTTCATGCCTATAATCCTAGCTGCTCAGGAGGCTGAAATCTGAGGATCACGGTTCAAAGTCAACCCAGGCAGGAAAGTCCATGAGATTCTTATCTGCAATTAACCCCCAGATAACTGGAAGTGACACTGTGGCTCAAAGTGGTATCTGTGTCTCAAAGTGGTAGGACACTAGCCTTGAGCAAAAAAAAAAAAAAAAAAAAAAAGCTCAGTGACAGCACCCAGGTCCTGTGTTCCAGCCCCAAAACTAACCAAAAAAATTTTTTAAGAAAAGAAGAAAGAACCCCTGTAGATCTATAACTAGACAGACCTTCATAGCTCACGGGTCTGGAGGCTGGGAGTCCAGGGTCGTTTTCTATGAAGGTCTCTTCCTGGCCTGTGGCTAGGTTGCATTCCCCCTGTACCCCCACATTGTTGTAGGCAGGGGACAAAGACTCTGGGGCTTCTTCTTTTCTTCTAAGTATGCTATCACTTGACTTCATCAAATCCAGTCACCTCCCAAGAGACTTGTCTCCCAATACCATTGCACTGGGGGTTAGGGCTTTAATAGATGAATTTGGGGTGGAGACTTAAACTTTAGCCACCAACACTCACTCACTAAATCCCAGCACTAAATCCCAGCACTAAGGTCTCCTCCCCTGCCTGGGTCTAGGCATGCTGTGGCTGGGCCTTGCCTGGGCATTGTCATGTGTATGCTCTCTCTCTCCTCTCTCTCCCTCCTCTCTCTCCCTCCTCTCTCTTTTTCTTTGTGCCTCAGTTTCCACAGCACAGCTGGTAATGCTCCAGAGGGTTGCAGTGAAGTTTGCAAGAGACAGCAGCCTGTGATGGAGATAAATCTGCCCCTGCCCAGGCTGCAGGCCTTCTCTGGGCTTTGCCAGGTGGAGCTGGGAAAGGAAGGCGGGGGAGGACCACATTCTGGATCCTGTCCTGAGAACCTGGGCTGCCCCGCAGAGTGATGGCCGCAGAGGGACCAACGGAAAGATAAATAAGAACAGTCCGCGTGAGCTGGGCTCATCTTAACACTAAGCAGAGGGGCCTCGGGCTGGACTTGAAAGTCTTGGGCCAAGATGGATGGGCTGCTGCAGAGGCAGGGGGAGGTTGGGCGAAGGGGATGAGTGATGGGGTGTTGGGAGGTGGGGCGGCCGCCATCACCGCCAGCCAGAGAGGCCGGCCTCTGTCTGGCCACTGGGACGTGTGCGGAGTGGTCACCCCACCCGCAGTCCAGCCTGGGGATTTATGGCTTTGTTAAAGGCCTGGGGAGGGCTCCATGTCAGCCTAGCTGGCCCCCACTGGATTTGCACCCTGTGTGATGGAAGAGAAAGCAGGCTGGGCACAATGGGGTGTGGGGGAAGGTGACTTAGGGTCACACACAGAGGGGTGGGAAGCAAGTGTCTTGGGCCTAGACCCTGAGAACTTGGAGGAGGGGCTGGGTGTCTCCTGCTAACACCCTCGATGACCCTCCCATACCCACTGTTTACCCACTTCCTTCTCCAGCCATCAGCTGTGACCCAAGCAGATCCCTCTGCCTAGAGTGGCCAGTGCCCTGGAAGGCCCATCTGCTCCTTCAGCCTGGACCCGTATCCTACCATTAAATGCTTCCTCCCTTGCACCCCTGCTCTACCGGGGTGTCAGGGACTCCCTCTTCCCTTTTTGTCTTGGGCAATCTCTCCCACAATCATCTGACAGTTGGTCCTACCTGGTGGTAAGCTTACCTTACCTGGTGGTAAGGTCTATTTTCCTTCACCTTGACATCTAAAGTCTTGTGATATTAGCAGAACTGTTTGCTGGGGTTTCTCTGTGTGCCAGGGGCCATGTTGCATCCCTATTTTAGTATTTTACTATTTACTGTGTTCACCTTTTTGGTGTATGCGTGCTGATATGGGGCTTGAACTCAGCACCTAAACACTATCCCTTAGCTTTTTTTTTTTTACTTCAGGTTGATGTTCGGCCACTTGAGCCATACCTCTGCTGTTTTGGTGACTAACTGGGGATCAGAGTCTCATACACTTTCCTGCCCAGGCTAGATCCTCGAAAACAGGTTCAGAGAACCCTTCACCAAGATTCAAACTCAGATCTCTCTGACTCCAAAGCACAAAAGTTCTTGAAGGTTCTGCTGAGCACCATTCTAGGGGGAACCAACGAACTTGGACGTTTTCTCTTCTTCCTCTTGCCATTTTTCTGAGTTTATTATCTCATCCAAGATTGTGTCTTTGCATGCATTCTCCTCCTCTTGACTCCCACAGCTGTCCTGTGAGGTCAGAAAATGATCACTACCACCACAATTGTCACTGGAAACACTGGGTACAGAGAGGAGTGACATGGGTGACTCCTCATATCAGAGCCTCATGGCTAGGCCATGGCTCTGGGGTGCTCGGTCCTCTCTCCCCAGCCCCTCAGATGTCCCCACACCGCCCCAATCTGGTCAGTCTTGGTGCGTGCGGGAGGTTAGATGTGAGTGACGGTGGAACATTGTGCCCGGAGGCCTGGCCTTTCCCACTGAGTAGCAGGGGCATCTCAAGGCAGAATTCCTGGGTCATCTTTCTTTCTGTTTTGTTTTGATTGTTGTGGGGCTTGAACTCAGGGTTTGGGTGCTGTCCCTGAGCTTTTGCAATCAAGGCTGGCACTGTACCACTTTGAGCCATAGTGCCACTTCCGGTTTTCTGGGGGTTAATTGGACATAAGAGTCTCACGAAGTATCTTGTCCAGCCTGGCTCCAAACCATGATCCTCAGAGCTCAGCCTCCTCAGTAGCTAGGCTTACAGGCGTAAGCCACTAGTGCCTGGCCTGTTGAAAATTTTTGTTATACAAAGGTGATATGCAGAGAAGTCACCGTTACATAAGTCAAGAATACATTTATTTTTGGACAATGTCACCTCTTCCCTCTCTCACCCAGTTTTTATTTCCCATCTCCACCCACTAGTTGTACAGTTCATTTTCAACATAGTATCTAGTAAGTACCACTGCTGCATTTGTTCACTCTTAGTCCCTCCATTTCTGCACCTCCCCTTACCCTCCCAAAGATGGGTAAATGAACAAACACAACAAAAAGAACAGCAAAAAAGAAAATAATCTTTTTTTTCCTTTTCCTGGAGTTCATTTAGATAAATATAATTTTGTATGATGAGATGCATATAGGCATTATACCTTTCTGTTCCTCTCCTAAGAACATCCTCCTTTGGTCTCACTGTGTAAATGCCTAGAGTCCTGTATAATTTATCATGCTCCAGTGTATATTAGATCTGGCTTCCACATGTAAGGGAAAACATGTACTGTTTGTCTCTCTGAGCTTGGCTTACCTCACTTAACATGATTTGCTCTAGGTCCATCCATTTCCCTGCAAATGACATAATATTATTCTTTCTAAATGGCTGTGTAAAATTCCACTGTATACAGGTACCACATTTTTTGGTCCATTCATCTATTGTGGGGCATCTGGACTGTTTTCACAGCTTGGCTATTGTGAATAGTGTGGCAATGAACATGGATGCGCAAGTGTCTTTATGGTATCCTGGATTGTGATCTTCTAGGTAGATGCCCAGGAATGGTATGGCTGGGTTGCAGGGAAGATCTATGTTTAGTTTTTTTAGGAACCTCCAGACTGCTGTCCAGAGTAGTTGTACCACATCTCCTCCCTGAAGACCCACAGTCTTCTACAACATGCTCTGCCCCAAAAGGATCTTTCTTCTTTCGTAGAATAAAACCCTGGTTGCCAACCAGCTGGACTATACTGAGCCAGGACTTAGTTACCTGGTCCCCCATGGGCTTACTACACCTCCAAGCTGGTGAGTGGAGTTTCCAACCCACTTCGCCTCCTATCCAGATTCACAGCCTCACAGCTGCCTTCTCCCACCACCTAGATTGGCTGGGAAGGGGCCAGAGCAATGCAACATGTCCCCCTCTTTGCCCTCCAGATCCTATAACCTGTGCCTCTTGGGTCTTTTTCTCTCCTGTGGGGGGTTGAACAGGCTCAGACCCTCCGCACAGGTTCCAGGGGATCAGTCAAGTTGGTATTCACCCTTGATTTCCCGAGAAAGGGAGGCTCCGAGGGGAGGCTGGGATGCCGATCTGCCACCTCACTGGGGTAGAGCCATCATCAACACAGGAACCTACGAAGACTTCAGGCCTCTGTCTGTGATTCATTCAATCATGCCCTTTACCTACTACGCACAGGGCACCCACTGGAAGGTAGTGCACAGACAGGTAGTTACTTTGTTTTGATGGAGCAAGAGCCCTGAAAGTGTAGCAGACATGAGATGCAACTTCAGAGAATAAGTCATTTCATGCTGTCATAAGTCATCTGTCACTCCCTCCACGGGACTGCCCCGCCCCCTATATCTGTGAATCCCTGTCCTCTGTCCTGCATTTTTCTAAATGGCAGCACAAGTGTCTGGTGTGAAGCTTCCTACTAGTTGGTTTATTTCCTGTGTTTCTCAGCTATGGACCTTGGGATGAAGGCATATGACCTTTCCTTCCGTCTCCGGCATCTGGCATGCTGTAGTGACTCAGTGATTGCTGGCTTAGTGAGAAATGAATGAATGCATGATGCAGAAGAAATACATGGATGGTGCCCACTTTCCTCCCCCCTAAAAAAAGAAGGGCTGAAGGACACAGATAAGGACAGAAGAGTGTTTCAGGCAGAGGAACAACATGGAATTTAAGAAACCTGGCTGCTGTGGCCTGGGACTGACTGTCTTCTTCTACCTGGCTATTTAGGCTGAAGTATTTGGGATGTTAAAGAACTGATTTCTGGCCAGGCCCTAGGGACTCATGCCTGTAATCCAAGCTACTCAGAAGGTGAAGATCTAAGGATCATGGTTCAAAGCCAGCCTAGGCAGGAAAGTACCTGAGGCTGTTATCTCCAATTAACTACTAAAAAGCCATGACTCAAGTGGTAGAGCACAGCCTTGGGTGAAAAAGCTAAGGGACAGCAGGAACACACAAACAAACATGCGCACGTGCGCACGCACACACACACACACACACACACACACACACACACACACACACACACACACACACACACACACATCCCACCTGATTGGCTCCTATCTATGAAAGGTAAAGAAGAAAGTCAGAGGAACCTCGCATGAACAAATCCTCCTCCTTTCTGCCTCAGTTCCCCCATCTGCATGAGAAGGCTCTCTCTCTCTCTCTCTCTCTCTCTCTCACACACACACACACACACACACACACACACACACACACACACACACGCCTACCTAGTCCAGCTCACCATTTCCTGAGGCTTCAGCTTCCCCTGGGAACTCGCAAGGCCAGGCTAAATGGGTGTTTCACACCTTCCCCCAGCCCAGATGTCCTGGAGTCCAGCCTCTCTGCTCTCTGCCACTGCCTGGCCCCTCCTCAGACCCCCAGTGCTAACACGGGGGCTGCTCTGCCCTGAGAAGCCCCCAGTTCCTGCCCATCTGCCCTCTGCAGCAGGAGAGGGGGGCCTCCTAGTGCAGAAAAGGGGCACCCTAATCTTAGAGAGGAGTCTTCCTTTCACACTGCCAGGCAGATATGGCCTAGGTCAAGTGCACACACAGCACACACTGAGATGAACAGCCATGTACGGATCTTGGCCTTGGGAAGGGGGTCGTGAGGGGGCGGGCTTGGCAGAGGCCCCGCACTGTGGTTTCTGGTACTGCCTCCGCTGTGACCCGCAGAGAAGCTGCCAAGGGAGATGCTGAATCTGCAGCTGAACCATGACACATAGGAAGATTTCAACGTGCAGAGGAGGCCCTCGGCTGGACACCAGGATAAGGTGACCTGTGTCCCCTGGCTCAGTGACGACCCTGGAGACATCACTGTCCCTCTCCAGGATAATTCCAAATCCCTCCTCTGCAAAACTCCAGCTGCAGGCAGCAGGCAGCGTCCTTGGCACAGCCAGGGTCAAGCGCTGGGCCTTGCCATCCTTTATTCCCCCTTCTCCCAATGGAAACAGAAGCCTCAGAATGGCTATCGGGCTGGGGAACAGTGTGCACACGTTGCTAGCTCGCTGCCTGCAGACTGGCTCTGCAGACCAGGGGGAGAGCAGCCCCACCCCCATGTGGGCTCTGCCTCACTTGCAGTCCTGCTTGCCCCGTACTGACTGCCTCTGTGTTCACACCATGGCTGTCCTCTGCCTGGATGGATGACAGAGTCCTCAACAAGTGTGTGAGGCCCTTGTGGGTCAGGATGCGGTGAGACAGCCAGAGCTCACACCAGGGATTCCAACAGAGGGTGTTTAATATAGGCGCTTGTTCCTAAGGGGGTTGGAACCCCTGAGGGGCCTGCCTGGGGGGTGGGGTCGCCCTGGTACCAGCACTAGTGGGGATCTGCAACATCCCTAGCCCTGGAGGAACCAGCTGGAGGAGGAGTGAGGTATGGGGCTCTCTTTTGGAGCTGGACGCAGGGAGGTCACCCCTAGCCCTGGCTTCAGAGGCCATCAAAGTGGGAGAGAGGCGGGTAGAAGTACTACGCGGGCTCCTCTCTTGCCTTTTTCACTCCCAGCCAGTCATCTGTACTGGCCCAGGCTGCCAGGACGTGGAGGTGCCAGGGATTCTCAGTAGCAGAGTTTGGCAGGAATGGTCCCGAGATACAAGGTAGGGCTGGAGAAGAGCCAGGGATAACACTGAGCGTGAGGCCCACAAATGGCAGGTGTGGGGCTCCTGTCATCAGCAGAGTCCATGAATGAACAGGAGTTCAGTGAAGGAAACTTGCCTTGTTTTTGGTGGGGTTTGCCCCCAGATAGGTGCCAGGAGGCTCAGACCTGCCAAGAATCTGGGGTCTCTGTCTACCATCAAGACCCCCATCCCCACACTGGCCTTCTTGAGCCCAGAGAGACCAGACCTAAGTCCCCTCCCCCCACCCCCCAGGCTCTGGGAGCAGGAGGCAGAGGATGCAGCCAGAGCCCCTGCAGAGCCCCTCCATCTCTGCCCCAGGGCTCCACGGGGAGCCAGCGCTCCCTTCCCGCCTGTCAGTCAAACCAGGCAGCTTGGAAGTTCAAGCGTGGCCAAAAGGAAGCAGATTTCAAAACACACCTCTGCATGCCTCCCTCCTCCCACCCCCTCCCGGAGCAGATCCAGGCTCCCTGGAGGCCCTCTAGCCCCTGGCCTGTCCCAGGCAGAGTTGAAACCATAAAGTTGTAGGGCAGAGGCCAGAAGTGGGGGTGGAGAGGGATGAAGGGCAGACCCTAAAAGTGCTCACCTGCACTTACTCCCACCTATCCAGGCATGTGGGGAGGGGGGGGTGCGGTGGAAAGGTTCCTCATGGGTGAGGAAGAATTTGAGGCGTACCTCCCCTGCTGTGATAGGGGACGGGGGCTGGGGACTGTCTTCCACTTTCCCGTGCTTGCTGCTTTTATTACTCAATAAATAAATAACTGAATGAGCTGCACAAGCCTTGGCTTCTAGAAGATTCTCTGTAGGAATCTGTCCAATGAATGAAGGTGGAAAGTTGGTTGGGCTTTGATGCTGAGGGTGAAGGAGACCACAGACAGCCTGAACCTGGGCCTCATCTGGCCCCTCCCCTCCCCTCCTGTCTCTTCCTCTCCCTTCTTCTCTCCTCTTCTCCATTCCCCTCCCCTCCCCTCCACAAAGGGCTTTGGGCCAGAGTCTTTGCTACCACCCTGACGCTGTCACCATTATCTAGCTAGTCATCTATTTGTGGAGCAGGGACTTAGAAATTGCGTTTCCTAGAAAGCACTGACTCCTTACTTGAGCCATGAATGAATTAAAAGCTGGCCTTCCAGCTCCCACACCAGGCATGTCTCTGATCTGGGCCAATCTTTCTGCAGCCACCTTGGAATGCAGGAAGGACAGGAGGGATCAATGGCACCCAATGACAAGGGAATGAAACCACCCCCAAGAAAACCATCGGCACAGCTTCTCAGGAACACCCCCGCCCTGACCCTCCATCCCCAAAGACAGCTCATGGCCTACAGGGATAAGGGGCACCACGGAACAGGAGGAGCCTGCCCTGGCTGGCTTTGAACTGTGATCCTCAGATCTCAGCCACCTGAGTGGCTAGGATTAGAGCCACTGGCGTCCAGCTTGCAATGCCTTCCTTTGGGGATGGACATTGGATTAAAAGCATGGCCAAGATTTCTAGCATTGTCATTGCTGCTTGCAAGTTCTTACATTACAACTTTTGCAGAAGCAGATGGAAGGAAATGAATGCCTAGTGGTGGGGACTTATCCTCACGGCAGGAGTTTACCCTGCCCTGCTTTGGCCTGTGAGCTTGTCACTCATCTCCCCCCTCTCCCCCCTCCCCAGCAGCCCCTCCTCAAAGTCCAGCCATAAAAGCAGCAACAGCCAGGACCACACTGTTGGCCATAGTGTGGTGTTGTTTTCCATTTGGAAAAATCTCTCCCTAGAATGTGCTTGAAATCTTGAAGAGGTGAGTTAATGTATTGATGATGTCTTTATTGTCAGGACACTTCCTGAACTAGAAATAAAAAGCCCTGCTGAATTCAATCAAGTGGCAGGGCCTGGAGGGGAAGTTCCTTTCCTAGGATGAAAGGCCCTGATTCCTTGGCTGTCTCAAAGGGATAAGGAGTCCAACTTCTCTGAGGCTCAAAGTTCTGGGCTGAAGATGCCTGTCTGACAGCTGGCGTCCAGCCCGCCCCCACCCCCAAAGCAAAGGCGGAATCTCTGCTTTGCTCTGCTCTGTGGGAACAAATCCTTGCCCTTGTCTGGCCCACCCCACCCCACCAGTCCCAGCCTCATCTTGAGTCACTCAGAAGGGTAGTGTAGGCCTTCCTTCTGCAGAATGTGCTCCCTGAGGAATGCCCTACCCCCTCTCCAGGCCCGACCAGCCTCAGCCCCGCTCCCCTGCCTCCCCCCAGCGTGCTGCTATAACCGCACTGCTTTGTCTGGGTCTGCATGTCTGTGAGTTTTTATTGAGCTTAAAGTCTACAATTCATTCCATGAGGCAGATAGTAGTGAGGACCGGAAAATATCTGGGCTTGCAAATACCTGGATTCGAGTCTCGTTGGCCTCTTGGTTGCTTCAGGCAACAGACGACTCCTCTCTGTGCTTCTTTTTCCTCAGCAGTACCCATCACGGTACTTGGGTGGCTACTTGCTCCTTTTCATTAAGTCTGTTATCTCTGGGGAGGGAGGAGGAAGCTACAGGTCCTGGCCATAAATCCTGTAGGCAGAGGAAGGGGATGGCCGCTGACAGCTAGCAACTCAACCCAAGTACCAGGAAAATAATTCTTATTCCAGAAAGTCCAAGAAAGTAAAGTACTTGCTCAAGGCCACGTAGCTCATTTCTGTGTGACTCCCAGTCCATACCTATTTTACTTCTTGCTTGAAAATGTCTCCCAAATGCCATAAAAAGGGACCAACGCACTGGTGGCTCATGCCTGTAATCCTAGCTTCTCAGGAGGCTGAGATCTGAGGGTCACCATTTGAAGCCAAAAGTGGGCTCAAGTGGTAGAGCACCAGCCTTAAGAAAAAAAAAAAAAAAGCCAAGTAGGAGCAAGAGGCCCTGCATTCAAGCCCTAGGACAAGCACACACACGCACACACACACACACACACACACACATACACACACACACAGAGTCATGAAAAGTGTTCCATTAGGTACTGAGCCCCTCCAATCAGAATGCTCAGGCTACTCCTGTTGGCAAGTCCTCAGATGGGCCCCTGTCTGGACCAGTCATGTCTGCACCGAGTCACTTTCCCTGAGGACCAGGGGAAGCCACCACATATCCTAGGAACATCTTATTCACTGAACCACACCAGGTGGGCTCTGCCTCCTGGGGCCCAGGGCTTCCATTCCATCCCTCATTCATCTGCTCTGCCCACTGGGGCCTCTTGCCAAGGCCATTATGCCCTCTTTTAGGCCAAGTTGATAGAGTCCAGGCCCAGAAATAGGAAGCTGCCACAAACCTGGCTCACTGAGCTCTGGCATTGTGCTCTTGTTGTGGCTCCTGTGGACCTGGACTCCCAGGGGAGAAAGGGGATTGGCTGGATGGGAGGGGGTGGGGTCTGTGAGCCATACCCATAGATGTGCAAGACCCTGGACTGCCAAGGAGTCAGTGACATGGTGATGAGGGAGAGGTAGACAGGGATTAAAAAAGGAAAAAAAAAACACAGACATAACACATGGAAGGCAACATGTAGCCCATCCTGGAGCTCCTTCTTCCTTTAATGTCCTGGACTCCTTTTCCAACACTTCTTCCCATAATGCCCTGGGTTCCCTTCTCAACATTTCTTCCCATAATGCCCTGGGTTCCCTTTCCAACACTTCTTCCCCTTTCCAACACTTCTACCCACAACTCTGTGGGTTCCAGCTCAGCCAACGACAAGGTCCAGGTCAGCACAGGTACAAACCCCTAAGCAATCAGCAATCAGAGTCTGGGAGAAGCTCCAAATTATAACCACTCCATGAGAGGACTCCATTAGACTCGATCTTTGGTGGCCCCTCTCCACGGAGAGTCTATTTCACGGTTTTCCTTTAGTTGCATTTTTAAGTGACCTTGCTGTCCGTTTTAAGCACTTTCCTGCCTTTTAATTGTTTAATCAGTGGAGAAAGCTAATCCGTCCCCCTGGATGGCTCATGGAGGCCTGGGGCAGAGAGAGGGACGACGATGATAGGGAGGAAAGCCGTTCAACGCTGCACCGCACCATAGCGAGGATCCAGGTGGCTTCAGGACTCCGTACCCCTTCTGTCGCCCCAGGCAGTCTAGGATTAGACTGAGATACTATGATCATCTCTACCACCACTCAGCTGCTGGGCTCCTTAAACGAAGGAGAGTTTCTACCTGGACCACTAGAGGGAGCACCCCCTACTCCTTCCACCCCCTGGGATGTCAGCATCTCCTCCGGCTCCATCCAGCCCCAGCACTACAGCAGCCTGCCCCCTTGGTGTTCTGTAGAATGTCTAGCCAACTTAAGTAGCGTACCCCTTCCACGTGCTTGGAGGTCCCCCCTTCCTGGTGCCCTTTCCCCGGCTCTGCTATGGATGGAAGGGAAGGTCATGCTATGCACACAGCAAAGACCTCAGGCAGGAGGTCCTGGCAGTCCTATCAGCTTTGTCCCTCCTGCTTGCTGGGCTCATGACCCAGCCTGCCCTCCCTCAGCCTGTCTCCTCCTTCTTCTTGCCCACCTATGCTTCCAGTCCTGGTGACGGAGTTATCCTTGGCCTGGGTAGCTAACTCCATGTCCCTTCATTTCCCCATCCAAGCACCCCTCTTCTTCATGCCACCCAGAGATTCAAAGGAGCCAACACAGTGAGACTTTCAGTGACTACTGCCATGGGCACACCACTCCACTGCCCTGGAGGCCCCGGGGTCCCAACAAGGGCAAGAGGGGGAGGGGTGAACACTCCCCACAGGCACATGTGAGCCCCATATGGACCATTGAACCCTACCCACACACGGGGGTCTGGCAGCAAAACATCCAGCGCCCCACACTCCTCCCAACCCTGGCTGGCTGCCTTCCTGCCACCCCCAGATTTGTACCCATCATCTGCATATTTAACAGTTCACCACATGGCAGGCCAGACCATAAATCTGTCTCAGGCTGGCCCTGGGAAAGAGCTCCCCATGTTTCTGCACAGCCCTGAGGCCAGGCTTCTAAGACCCTGCCACCCCTCCCCACCCCCAAGCGTCTGGGAGGGTGGGGACATCAGTTCTGTCCTTAGGTGTCCCCTGGAAGGGGCTGAGCCTGGGAGTTAGGAAACCAGAATGACCCAAATAATCAGGAGAACAAAAGGGAAATGAGGACAATTTCATTTGACTTTCAGGGCAGTGTACGTCACAGGCTGGGCACAGCCATTCTTCCCTTCTGCAGAGGGGAAACTGAGGCTCAGCTCCAGTCCAGAGTCATTCGGGGTCAGTTCAGCCACAATGGCAGCAGGAGCTTCCCCATCTCACAGGCTCTTGTAGGTGAATTCTAAATTCTTATATGGGGCCCATACATGTGGCCACCACTCCCAGCTCTGTCCTGAGCCTGTGTTTATACTGTTTACCTGGGATCTCTCCAGTCTCCTGGTTTCACCCCCAGGTCTCCCTTCCCTAATCCAGCTCCAAGGCAGCAACACCTTTTCTAAAAAAAAAAAAAAAAAAAAATCACCCTACTAGGCTCCAGTGGCTCACGCCTATAATCCTAGCTACTCAGGAGGCTGAGATCTGAGGATCTTGAGTTGAAGCCAGCCTTGGCAGACAAAAGGCCATGTATTCCTAATCTCCCATTAACCAGAAATACAAGCTAGAAGTAGAGGTGGGGGCAGCTTTATCTGTGGATCAGGAGACACAGCCAGCATTGAGCCTATGGAGGTTTACACTCCAGAAATCAATAGAAAGCCATACTGAGAATCAGAAAACCCAGGTGTGAGGGCTCACCTTGCCCTTACACTTGCTGTGTAACCTTAAAGCACTGATTTTGCCTCTGGGCCTCAGCTTCACCATAGGTCACAGCCTGCACCCGGGAAGGCCCAGCCGCCCTTCATCAAGCGGGCCCTGGGCTCACAGGGCTTCTGACTTCTCTCATTTCTAAGCGAGGCACAGAAGCAGCTAGAACAGCTCAAGGAATGATGTGATCTATCTACAATGCCCAGCAGGCACCCTGCCAGAACCTGCCAGGTCCCTTTCCTGTCCTGGCCCAGCAAGGCCCTGTCCTTCTTTAATCTTGGAAGGCTGGTCTTCATACAAGGCAGAAAGGCCTTCCTTGTCCAGTCAGAGGCCCAGCGAGGAGAGGGGCTGGCCCAAGGTCACAGGGCCAATGAGAGGTAGAGATCACTTCCCTAGATGAGATGGCCTGGCATGGAGCTGTGAGACTCCAGTGAGGGGCAGCAGGTTTCAGAGGCAATTCCCCAAATGGCCAGAAGATGGCAGAGTTCTTACCACTACAGAAGGAGCTGGGCAGGACAGGGCAGAGCACAGCGAGAGCCAGCCCTTTCTGTCCTGGGCTGGACGGAACCCACTTGAGACCTTTGCCACTCTGTGTGACTGGTACCTCTTTGGTTGCGCAGCGCACAGCCATCTGTGTACCTGACCCTGAGCTGGGCAGCAGCAAGCGCGGCCTGTTCCGACAGTTTCCCAGAAATGGAGAAACTGAGTCCAGAAAATGCTACCCACAATACCAGAGAACAGAGATGGCCAAGGAGGAAGGGGTCAGAGGAAGGGAGGAGTCCCTAGATCTGCATGCAGAGGCAAAGGTGTCATGCCCAGGGAAAGCTGGGCTTTTGATGTCACAGCAAAGGGACTAGCACCTGGCAGAAAAGGGTCAGGTCAGGAAAGGGACCTTTTAGAAGAGAAACTAGGAGATCCCGGAATCTCTACCAAGAAGGGAAGTTTCCATTTCTTCTTCTAGGACCACCTGAAAAACTAAAAGGATCTAACCATAGCATATATGTATTTGTGTGTTGTATCCGTCAATATTCAAGGTGATCCTCTTGTTACCAACAACTGTTATTATTTCTGTTAGGGATACAGAGACCAAGGGTCAGAGAGGGAGTGTTTCTCTCTAGGTCACACAGCTGGGGGGGGGGGGGCTGCGAGTGGAAAGAGGAGCTTCCAGCTCTGTCCACCCCAGGCTGTCAGGCTGGGTGACAGCTTATCTGCAGTCACAATAAGGTGGCCCATTTCGCAGATGAGGAAACTGAGGCTCAGAGCAGTGTGGAACCTTCGCTAGCTGGGTCTGGAACCCATGCCTAGACGGCAGGCTACAGTGGCTGGAGAGTGTGGGGTGCTTTTTCCCAGGGGAGGGTGGGTCACTGGATTCCCCCCCCACACACACACCCAATGCCTTCTCCCCTCCCCCACCCCACCCTCCCGCCCAGCCCACACAGCTGGACACTGGGGCCTGTTGCAGGGACAAGGGTGACACCCACTGGCCACTAGTGGCCATGACATGCTGTGGGCCTGGCCTGCTCTTGTTTCCTTCCTCCCTTCCTTCCATGCTATTATGTGCCAGTCATGGCTTTCGGGGAACCCGGAACAGACACTGAAGAATATCTTTTCCTGCAAAACCTTTGGGCCCAGAGCGGAGGCCTGCAACAAGGATTACAATGCAAAGCAGTGGTTTTCAGAATTTTCTTTTGAGATTTTTCAATTGCGATTACAATGCACCGTGGTGCTTTTCAGACTTTCTGATTTTCACTGGAAGTGACTACCTACATGGAGATGTCATTTCCCATACTAGCCGATGCTTACTGAGCATTTACACTGCCGGGTTCAGTCCTCAGTGCTTTTCCCCCTGTCCCCCAGCAACCCTTGGGAGGGAGGAGGAAGGCATTGTCTTTAGTTCACACACGAGACTGAGAATCTCAGAGGTGAGTGCACAGTCCACTGCTCTATCAGTGGGCACCTCCTGCTGGGGTGGAAGGTGCAGGGGTGGCTGGAGCCAGGGGCTGGGGACTGAGGCCTGAGGGGTCAGGGCTGCAGTCACAGAGGACTGGAGGACAGAGGAAGGAAGGTGACCTGCTGTTACCATAGAGACCAGGGAGCCATAGCTTAGTCTTTCATTTCCTCAGTGTGGGCAGGGGAGGGGAGATGTAGCTTCATTTTGTCTTGTGAGCCAACTGGTTCATTCCACGTGTGTATAGAGCCCCTGGGTTTGGTGGGACTTGAGGAAATCACAAAGCTCCTCTGAGAGTAGGGGAAATTGAAAGGGAATGCCATGAGCAAATATGGACAAGGCAGTCAGTATTCTGGGGTGCTGAGCAATGTTGGCACCAAAGAACAGCAGAAATCTCAGAGCCAGAGCCACTGGTTTGAATCCTTATGTTGCCACTGACTCTGCAGACCTGAAGACGGTGTTTCTGGTTTGGGGAGACAGCATTTGCAAAGGACCTAAGGCAGAAAGGAGAGGAGCACATTCGAGAAACAAAAATTGTAGCTGAAGGGGTTGGAGGTGTGACTCCGTTGGCAGAGCACTAGCCAGTGAGTGAAAGTGTCAGGTACTGAGTTCAAGTCCCAATCTCAGGCCTAAAAAAAAAAGACCCAAAAAGAAATGTACTCATTACCTGACTTATGTGAACTGTAACCCCCTCTGTCCATCCCCTTTAGAATAATTTAAAAGAAAGAGAAAAATAACTGAAGCCTGGGTAGAGAGTAATGAGAGACAGAATCAGAGTCAGACCACATGCACCACAAAACTGGTACTTTTGTCCAGGGCAAGAGGACAGCCCCGGCGAGCAGGACGCCAGGCCCTGACTGGATTGGCTGCCGAGTGGAGGAAGAATGTAGGACAAGCCTGCAGGTGAAGCCTGGACTGCGTGGAAGGTGGAGATGTGATTTGGAATTGGGTGAAAGGTTCAGACGAAGAAGCAGAGGTTCCAGTGGAGGAGATGGAGATGGCTGGGCTCAGAGATGGGGTGGAGTGGGTCTCTGGGAGGGGATCCCCAGGGCGGACTGCAGATGGAAGATGCCATGATCCGTGGGGATGTGAACCGAGGAGCAGCAGCTGAGGGGAAAAGGATTCCATGTGTGGCTTTGAAGAAGAGGGGAACACAAAGATGGCTCTGTGTGTGTGTGTGTGTCTCTCTAGGTATTGTATACCAGGCTGGGTGTGTGTGTGTGTGTGTGTGTGTGTGTGTGTGTGTGTGTGTGTGTGTGTGTGTGTGTGTGTGTGTGTGTGTGTGTGTGTGTGTGTGTGTGTGTGTGTGTGTGTGTGTGTGTGTGTGTCTAGGTATTGTACACCAGGCTAGGACTGGAAATCTGGGTGTCACTTCACAAAGAAAGGGGGAGTCATGAACTGGGCCAGGTTAAAGAGCTGCCAGCAAGGTCGCTGGGAGCACCATGGCCACCCCCATCAGCACCTCCAAACCCCCAGCTTCCCTAGAGCCAAGCCGCAGGCCATGTCTTGCAAGAACTGCTGGGAGGAGACCCAGCTCCTCGGGGGCTTCCCAGGCCTTGCAGGTGCTGATGGAGCAAGGAGCGGCTTAGTTGTGGTTTCCCTGGTGAGCAAAGCCACCTTCCTGGGAGGCAGGGCAGCAGTTGGAGATCAGGAGACTGCTGGTGATGTAATGTAGTTCCAGGCTTTTCCTGCCCCTGACCCAGCTGGACCCTGACTCCAGCCTGCCCTGGTCCCGCCCTCCAATGACTCAGGTGGGGTTGCAGAGCGGCTGAGTAACCATCTGACCCGCTGGCCCTGAGCAGGGCTGATGGAGTAGCTTCCCCGCTCCATCCCTTGTATTAAATGAAGGCACGCACTGGCTTGACAGCCCCCACCCCCAGCATCCTTGTCTGAACTGGGTGGAGTGTCTGCAGTTGGAGCCCAGTGTGGGGACCTGACACGGTGTTTGTCCTCTCCTGGTCCCCAGGTCAGGGAGAGTTAATCTGAGACTGACAGGTAAGGATCATCTCTTCATGTTGGCTGCACTGAGCACTGTGGACACCAGGGGGCAATAGAGGCTTTATTTTAGAGGAAGGAGTAGGGCTTTTTGTCTCATCTTGCCTGTTCTCTCTCTCTCTCTCTCTCTCTCTCTCTCTCTCTCTCTCTCTCTCTCTCACACACACACACACACACACATATAAAAAAATGTAACATTGCACAGGTGAGGAAACAAACCCAGAGAGGTGAAGGGCTATGGCTAGAAAGCAGAGCCTGGCCTCTCACCACCCATGGGCTTTCTTGCCTCTGGCTGGCGCTCTGTCACTTGAGCCAGGCCTCCATGCTGTTTGTTGCTTCATTGGAGATGGAATCTCACAGACATTTCTGCCCAGCCGGGCCCTAAACTGTAGTCTCAGCCTGATGAGAAGCTAGGGGTCTAGGCGTGAGCCATTGGTGCCCAGGTGAACATGGCCCTTTCTAGGGAGCATCTCAGGAGGGAAGTCTGAAGTCTGTCTGTATCTTCCCTCTAGGATCTGTATGGTACTGTGGCTGCTCAGAATATTCTCTTTTTTGTTGTTGGTGGTGGTCGTGGGGCTTGAACTCTGGACCTGGGCACTGTCCCTCAGCTCTTCAGCTCAAGGCAAGCTTGCTACCACTTGAGCCACAGCGCCACTTCCGGTTTTCTGGTGGTTTATTGGAGATAAAGAGTCTCATGGACTTTCCTGCCTGAGTTGGCTTTGAACTAAGATCCTCAGATCTCAGGCCCCTGAGTAGCTAGGATTACAGGCGTGAGCCACCAGCGCCTGGCAGAATATTCTTTTGTGTGAAGTGCAAACTCAAGTGCCTGTAGGAAGCACCCAGGTCCTATAGACAAGGGAAGCCGGCTGGGAGCTGTGTGAGCTGTGGCCAGCCGGAGGGTGTGTGCGCGCAGGAGCGGGCAGCCACAGCCCAGGTCCAGCCAGGGATCGTCCTGTCAGAATGCCCATCGAAACATTCATGTAGGGCTAGGAATGTGGCTCAGTGGTAGAGGGCTTGTTTAGCACACATGAAGCCCTGGGTTCGACTCCTCAGTACCACATAAACAGAAAAGGCCAGAAGTGGTACTGTGGCTCAAGTGATAAGAGTTCTAGCCTTTTGAGCAAAAGAAGCTCATCAGGGACAATGCCCAGGCTCTGAGTTAA
Source organism: Dipodomys spectabilis (assembly GCF_019054845.1). Taxonomy (NCBI): domain Eukaryota; kingdom Metazoa; phylum Chordata; class Mammalia; order Rodentia; family Heteromyidae; genus Dipodomys; species Dipodomys spectabilis. Next base: position 673,995 of record NW_024871276.1, on the reverse strand, counting down.
AGCTCTAGGACTGGCAAAAAAAAAAAAAAATGTGTCAACCCAGGCATCAGTGTCCCATGCCTATAATCCTAGCTTCTCAGGAGGCTAAGATCTGAGGACTGTGTCTCAAAGACATGATCTCATCTCCAATAAACTACTGAAGAAAACAAGTGGGGCTGTGGCTCAAGTGGTAGAGCACCAACCTTGAGGGAGTTTTGGGAAGCTCAGGGACAGTGCTCAGGCCCTGAGTTCAAGCCTCAGGACCGGCATAAAAAATTAAGTTCATATCACTATTTTTCAATGAGTGCTATAAAACATAATGTGAAATCTCTCCCCTGCTTTTATTGGAGATGAGAGTCTCACAGACTTTGCTGCCCAGGCTGGCTTTGAACCACGATCCTCAGATCGCAGCCTCCTGGGTAGCTAGGATTACAGGCGTGAGCCACCCACGTGTGGCTTTCTTCTCATTTTTAAATACTGGCTACAAATTCACACCTTTTTCAGTTCAAGCCTCTGAGCTTTGATATTGTCCGCTGTGTAAGGGAAGAGGGCCCACAGCCTGGCTTCTTGGGCACCTGAGTCCCTACCCCAATAATCCTCCCGATCAGGCTTTGTGCAGGGGCAGGTGTAAGGGTGTCCTGTCTGCTTGCCTTCCAGGACATCCTTGGTCATCTCTGGGGCTCCCACAGTCAGGGAAAGAAAGCTGATTAGAAGGCAAGGAAGCAGGGAGTTCCTTCTCTGCTCCTGCTTTCCTGGTCTAGCACTTACTTCTTACATGAAAGCACAAGATAGATGTCTACTGATAGCAAAGCCATAGTAGCCAGGCACTGTGGGTCACTCCTTTAATCCCAGCTACTCAGGAGGCTTTGTACTTTATATATAATATATATGCATATATATGAATTACATATATTGGATAATGCAGCTAATCCTTTTTATCTGGCCTTACTTTTTTTTTTTTTGTTTTCATGTATGGCTCATCATTTACAAAGCTACCAGCAAAATAACAGATATGTATCAATTATCCACAAACTCGCAGATGGTGGGGTATGATTCATGACTGCCTCGGGTGTCCAACATCTTCCCCTTGAAGGATGAGCTGATGCTACCAAAAAGGGAATGAAGGCAGGTGTGACAGTTAACTGTGGGTAGAGGGACATCACTGAACTGTTTCCCAAGCACCAACGTTGTGAAAGACGCAACTAAAGGAATAAGCTTACAGTGTGTCGCGTGCTCTGCGGTGGCCACGCCCCCACCCAGAGGGAGACAGATGTGTTCTCCTGAGCCTCTGGATACCCCTGCAGCAGAGTGGGGAGGAAGCGGCTGCACCTGACTCCCAAAGGGAGGCTAAAAGATGCCACGCTATGTGACCTCTCTTCTGCTCTAAAGCACAGCGGCCTTGTTATCAGGAAGCCCAAGCTACCTGGAGGCCTCATGGAGAAGTAAGGCTGGTGATCGATAGCATTAGATGGGCACGTGGCTGAGGGCTGAGAGCCAGGCTAGTGCAATCTTGAACATGGACCCCCAACCCCAAGGTCACCAGCTGACACTGCATTGAGAATAAGTCTTCACCACAGAGACCACTCCAACTAGACTTATAGACCATTTTTGTTTAACATGGTTGATACAGTTTGGTTAGGGTTTGAATGTCCTCCAAGTTTTGTTGAACTTTTCCATCGAGTACTGGTGACTCACGCCTGTAATCCTAGCTACTCAGGAGGCTGAGATCTGAGGATCGAGGTTCAAAGCCAAACCTGGACAGGAAAGTCCATAAGCCTCTTACCTGCAATTAACTACCAAAAAGCCAGAAGTGGAGACAGGGCTCGAGAATTAGAGTGCTAACCTTGAATGAAAAAGCCAAGAGAGTTTGAGGCCCTGAGTTCAAGCCCCGGTGGACCAAGCACTGGCTATGCACTGGTCATGTAGACCAAGTGGGTGATCATATCCTGAGTCCTTAGCTACTTGTGACACAGGACAGAGATGAGGATAGGAAGAGAAGCAGGAGGATGACTGTAGGCTGGAGTCAGAGTGACCTCTCCAACCACCACACTACTGCCCAGAACTGCAGGAATCCTAACCAATGAATCTGGCCTTCTTGATGGTTTTAAAGGGCCAGAGGCTGGAGGCCTGGCTCAGCAGCAAAACACCTGTCTAGCAGGTGAGGCCCTGAGTTCCAGCCCTAAGCCTGACCAAAAAGAGTATTTGTCAAGGTAGGAGAATAAACGTCAGTCAGAGGGTATACAGGCCTTGATTTGGGCTGTTATAGCTCATTCTGCATAGTCACAAGAGCAACCCAATTGGGAGTTCCAGGCAGGCTCACCAGACTCTGAATCCCTCTTCCAGAGAGATGGCAGAGGATTGTGTGTGGGGGATTCCCAAGGCTGCCTGCAGGACTGACCTCCCTGTTGCTCCAGCTGCCTCTGTGCAGAGTCCTGAGTGGCAGAGACAGGAAGGGACAGCAAATGGGACTCACATGAGGGACTTCTGGGGAGAGGGGGACTGATGGGATCCAGCTGTTTGCCCAACTATGAGTCACCATAGAAAACACCCTCAGCATGGCCGGGGCAGGGGGGGGGGGGTTGACATGGTGCAGGGTGGAGGAGGAGGGCATTTTGTACCCATTGTGAGAGGGCTGAGTAGGGTGGGGAACTGGAACTCAGGTCAAGACAGAAGAGCTCAGTGCTTCTCAACCTTAGCTGTGTGTGTGTGTGTGTGTGTGTGTGTGTGTGTGTGTGTGTGTGTGTGTGTGTGTGTGTGTGTGTGTGTGTGTGTGTGTGTGTGTGTGTGTACTTTTGTTTGGCTTTTGCTGCTCAAGGCTGGCATTCTACCACTTGAACCATACCTCTACTTCTGGCTTTTCGGTGGTTAATTGGAGATAAGTCTCAAGGACTTTTCTGTTGGGGCTGGCTTCAAACCTAGATGTTCAGATCTCAGCCTCCGGAGTTGCTAGGATTACAGGTGTGAGCCACCAGCCTGACCTCGGCATCTTACAAAATGGATGGTGTCCCTCTGTGAGGATAAGAGGGGGACACAGGCCAAGGGATTCCTTGGTCTCACTTCTCGAACTTGGCATGGAAATTCTATAAAAAGAGACTGTTTGCCTGAAAGAGAACACCCATCAGGTATGGACAGGCCAAGCTGTGGCCAAGCCCTTTACGTATGCCATCACATTTACTTCCCAACAGCTGCCCTCAGGACTGGCATTCACATTCATATACTCGCTCTTTAAAGGCTCATTCTGGAAAGGTGAGAAAAATTGCTTGGAGTGGATTACAAAACACCCAGTGAGGGAACCTAGGCCTCAGAGCACTGCAATGTCTTCACCATACATCTGAGTAGTCCCAAATCATCTAGAAGCTTTGGTTAAAAAAAAAAAATTGCTGCCATTTCTCACTCAGTAGGTCTGGTTAAGGTCCCCAAAGACAACTCCCCCCCCCTCCCCCAACCATACTGATTCAGGACCAACCAAGCTTGGAGAACAGGGCTGAGATCTAGCTTCCTGCCCTCTTCCAGCCATGCAAGGCAGGCAGAGTCATTCCCTTCCCCACAATGGGGCTGTTGTGAGATACCAGTGAGATAATGGGGTGAAAAAGCCCTGTCAGCTGCCCAGGTTAATGGCCCTGGTCACCAGCCTGGTAAGCCCGCAGAGCCTGGGAGTCCTGAGGGCTGGCGTGCAGGCTGGGCCCCAACCCACTGCCACCTGGTGAACTTCTCGCACACTTCATTTCTAGGCTACCTCTCAAGGGACAAGGCCAGTTTTGAGCACTCAGGCCTGCAGCAGCCCCTCCTGCTTCACCCCCTCCCCTCCTCCCTCCCCTGCCTGCTCCACCACGACTGGCCGGTCTGGGCCGCGTCTGCCGGGGCCAGTCCAGGCAAGCCGAGGCAGCGTCCAGGCTGTGATTCAGGGCTTGGGGGCTGGACTCCAGCATGAGACTGGGCCCACGACTTCTCCTGAGGTTGCGCGTCCATAAAATGGGCGCAGCAGGCGTACCTGGTGGGTGGTGGGAACTCAAGGGTCAGTACTTTCACAGAGCCTGGCCCCAGCGGGCCAGGAGTTCGGTCACTGGAGGCTGCGTTTTCCGCCAGCGCCGGCGCCCCGGCGGCCTCCGGGTGGAAGCCCCGACTTGGAGCGCGCGCGGCTCCCACGCCGGAGCCCATCCCGGGTGGCACCCGGGTACATCCGCCCTGGAATGCCAGCGTGGGGGCCCGGCCCGCGGCCCCGGGCAGGGTTGCCAGGGAGACCAGGATTAGGGAGGTGCTGGGGAGGGGCGTGCCTCACCCCGGGAGAGCCCGTGCTGGGGCCCCCAGGGAGGAAGGAGCGCTGGAGAGGGGGGGCGGGACGGGGGAGGGAGGCCCAAGAGGGACCAAGCCTCTCAGCTGGGCTGTGAGTGAGCAGGATTGGGGGCTGGACTTACGGGAGCGCACCGAGTACGGGGGCCCAGGAGCGACCAGCAGTTGGAGCGGGCTGGGGATACTGGAGCCTGGCCAGAGCAGGGCGGGCCAAGGGGCGGGGCCTCTTCTCCTTGGGGACAGGGGGCGTGGCCTCTTTTATCTGCGGTGAAGGGGCGTGGTCTCTTCTGCTCGCTACTCAACCTCTAGTGGGCGTGGCCTGGCCCCGACTGAGAGCCAAGCTATCTCCAGCAGAGTCAAGGGCGGGGCTGACGGGACAGCGAAGGGGGGCGTGTCATGGGCGGGGCCTCCCTCCCGAGGGGCGGGGCCTGGGCGAGGCCGTTGCGTTCCGGGAGGGGGCCGGCGGCGGAGCGGCAGAGCCCGGAGCTGCGCCGTCGGACCCGGACGCCAGCCGGGGACGCCAGCCCTCCTGCTTGCCGCGCGGAGGAGGAAGTAGAGCCAGCAGGTGAGACGGGACCCGGTGGAGGGCCGGCGGGACATCCCGAAGCAAAGTGAGTTTTGCAGCCAGCTGGAGCCGATTTCTCGCAACAAGTGACAGCTGGTGTGTTGTGAGCAGCCTCGGCCTCCGCGTCCGGATCCCCCCTCGCCCCCCGCCCCCTCTCCCCCCCTCACCCCCCCCCCCCACCCGCTCCGACTCCGCCGACTCCGGGCCGTCCCCGCCCCTGGCTCTGGAGCTCTCGGGTTCCAAACGAGCAAGTTCATCCAGGTAACCCCAGAATCCTGTGTGTGCTTTCCTACCCAAATCTAGCAGGGGAGCTCTGGCAGGTGAGAGCCCCGCAGCGAGGCCACAGGTATTTAGATGGCGGGTGGCGTTGTTTCCCTCGAGTTTCTCTTCTTGCAAACTGAGACCAAGGGAAGCTGCTTTGTTGTGGTTTTTTTTTTTCTCTCCTAAATTGCACTGGAGCCAGATGTGGGCACCAGTCACCGGGGAGGTCGAGGCAGAAGGATGGCTAGTTGGAGGGCCAGCCTGGTCTACACAGTGAGGGCCTAGTAAAGAGAAAAAAGAAAATTCCCCAGTAGCTGCCTGGGACTGAAGCCCCCGGACCCTGGGAAGGGGAGCTCAACGCCAGGAGAAAGTTTCCATTCTTTCCCTCCGCCCTGAAATCTGGAGAAGAGCTCAGTGGGGCTGAGACTTGACCCGGGAAACTTAGCAAGGCATTTCCAGGTGAGCTGGAAGAGGCCCAGGAAGGACTAGTTCTCTTGTTGCAGTGAATAGGGGAAGAGAAGGGGAAACCCCATGAAAGTTTGGGCCCAGTTAAGCTTAGACCCTGAGGCTCTTGATAATATACCCACAGTTCATTTCCTGCCTGGCAGTGAGTGCTGTGTGCCAGATTGCACTAACTGGGATGCCAGCACTGTCTGTGGTCAAGGGGCTTGTAGAGCTTTGGGATTCATTTGGATTCCACTCCCCTTTCAAGCTTTTGTTTCCTCATCTGTGAGAGGGTAGTGACAACCTATCAGTTACAGCAAGCACTGAACTGAACAGAGAACAAAGTGATGCACACGCTGTGCCTAACAAGGTGCTGGTGCCCAGGGACCTCGCTACATGACAGCTCACTACATGACCCTGATGGGCAGGGATGGAGGGCTGAAAGCTGACCACAGACCCCCAGACACACACACCTCAAGAGCCAGAATTTGATACCTGCCACTGCAATCACTCTGGTTGGTTTGTGGGTTGGGGAGTGTGACACCTGGCCTGAAGAGTGGCAGAGTTTTCTGTAGTTTGGGTTAAAGTTGGAGAAGTTTCTATTAAAGAAACCCAAACTGCTTAGTGAGCATCTACAAGGGGATGTACCAACCTGGGGGCTGGAATCCAGCTATCATAATGAATATGTGGTTTGGTGTGCAGGTGAGGGGTCATGTGGGCACCCACTATCTGCTGGGCATGGCTGGTCACAAAGGACACTTGCATTTTAGATCTCTACCCCTTCTGGAGAGATGAGTCATTTGCTGTGGGACCAGCTGGGAAATACCATGAGACAAGAGTCTGATGGAAGGCTGTACCATGTGGAGGAGGTTGTGTTGGGGAGGGGAGAGAGAGTAAGGGGAATATTCAGAAGTTGGGAAACACTTGAGAAACCAGGGTGCAGGGTAAGGGGTGAAACTTGAGCAGGACTTTTTGCCTAGACTTCCCAGTGTTGGTTGGGTTTGGATCAGGCCGTGGCCCACACCTGTATTCCTAGCTACTCAAGAAGCTGAGATCTGAGGATTGCAGTTTAAAGTCAGCTAAGGCGGGAAAGTATGTTAGACTCTTATCTCTAATTAATCATGGAAAAAGCCGGAAGTGGTGCTATGGCTCAATTGGCAGAGCACTAGCCTTGAGCAAGAAGGAGCTCAGGGACAGCACCCAGCCCCAGAGCAGAAAAGAAAAAAGATGAGGGTCTGGTATGTAGGGAGAAAGGGGACTTGCTAGATAGTGCCTGTGGTGGCGGGAAAGCGATGTTGACTACTATTTGTGCTTAATAAACCTCTAAACAGAGCCTTCCTCTCACTGCTCTGTCTGTCCTACAGCTGTGTGGATCAGGGATAGCTGGGACTTTGATATATAAGATACATGCAGGAAAAGCCTTTAAGGGATCTCCAAGGCCTTATAGATTGGAAAGTGGAGGTAGCCAGAGAGAGCAAAGATGGTGTCTCTGGCTTAGACAAAGGCAAGGAGCTCAGTGCCTGCCCACGGATCTCTCAGGAAATGGCTGGGTTCATCGGTGCTAAAGTGTGGGCTTGCCTAAAAGGACAGCCAAGCATGAGTGGCTGGTGGGATGGAGGCTCACAGAGGGCTTTGAATGCAGCGGTGAGGTGTTTAGACTCAAACTATAGAAGTGGAAGCAGGTGAAGCCTTTTGAGCAGAGTGGGAACTACAGGACAGATAGTCTGTCAGCTGTGCTGTGGTGAAGGATCCTGAAGTTGAAGGGTAAAAGATTATTGGCCATAGTGATGGGGAAAGAAGGATCTTGGTGGCTCTAGAGATGACTGCAGCTGGGCATGGAGGAGGAGGCTCCAGCCATAGGGGAGCACCATCAGAAGGAGGAGGGGCCACAGGGATGAGGAGGACCAGACTTCCAGCCATGCCCTGCTTTTCCTTCTATTCCTCAGCCAGTCTTCTCTACCCCACCCTAGTATGGGCTCAGAAGAGTGGCCCAAGTCCCTACCTATCCCAGTTAGCCACATGACATCTCTGGTACCAGGCAGCCAGTCTTAAGCTAGGTGAATTGGGGTTCCCTGGATTTCGGTGGAGTTTCTGTAGGCAGGGACAGCCCCTCTCTTGAGGCCTAGACTTTACAAGAGGAAGCTCCCATTGTCTGGCCATCCTCCTCCAATCCAGCGACCCAGCCCTGGCCTCTGAAGGGGTGTGTGGGGGTGGGGGGGGGCAGACAGCTCTTTCCATTGCTGAGTAGATCTAGGCCCTGAGTGCTGCTTCAGATTCGGAGGGCCAAGGCCTGCTGGCTTCCCTGGCTTGGTCCTGGGCCCGTTATGCCCACTTCCTCTGTCTCGTGGGAAGCCTGGGGGTGGTTCTGATTTAATCAAGAGCATCAAACAGCCAGGAGTTGGCTTTGCTCTGTGGAGCTGCTTGGTCTGGGCCCCTTTGTAAAACAGGATGGGGCTTGGGGTGGTGGTGAGAGGCCCTGTTTAATCTCAGCCGGGAACTGCCCTGCCTGTGGCTCCCCACACCCCAACCTGGCCTGCACAGTCTGGAGAGGAAGCCCAGAGGTAAACAGGGAACGTGTGGTGTGGGATGTGTGGCTTTCCTCCTCCTCCTGCCCCAGATGCTGACTCTGGCAGAACCCAGTACACCGCCCTGAGGGCCCAATTGGTGTCCTCTGGGATGGTGGGGATGGCTTGTTCCTGACTCACCCAGGGATTCCCCCAGCAGCAGTGAGTTTCCTGTCAGCAGATGACGCACTTGAACTCTGTGCTGACTTGGAGAAGCGTCAGAGGGGAGACAAGAGACCTGGTTTCTGATCTTGCCAATAGTCCTAGCTCCACTGTTTGTATGCTGTGTGACTTTAGCTAAGTTCCTTCTCCTCTCTGAACCGCCCTGTCCTGCCCTGCCCTGCCCTGCTAGTGGCCCATTATTTAGCTAAAGGATTTCTGAAACCGGGGATGTTGCGTTTGAAAATAGGACACATGTTCAAGTGCATGCCTTATGTATGCATGTACACACATGCGTGCATGCACACTACAGTTCTCAACAACGAATGGGTTGGCTGATGTCCTCAAAGACTACTTTTCCCATCTCCTTCCCCTCCTCATTGTGTTCCCTCCAGAATCAGGAAGCTTCGGAGGCTAGCACGCGTGGCACAGCATGGCCCTCGGAAGCTAGAGTGCTGCCACTGGCTCTTCCTAGCTATGCCATGGACAGGTGTGAGGCGCTGACAGAAAGCTCGCATGAAGTGTTTCTACACCTGACTGGCCTGTACCAGGCCTCTAGCAACCAGCCTCAGTGTGCCTTCTGTGACCCGCCCCCTGCCCCCCAGTAGGCTGGCTGCCTTCTCCCCAGCATCACCCCAAGCTCTGTGGAGGAAGCAGATCCGATGTCTCTGCTGTCTCCCACACCCCTCCTTTCTCTTCCCATCTCCTCTCTTTCTGTCTCTACTGAGGCCTTCCTCTTTGGTCCTGTGTGGTTCCGTGGCCTAGGGTGCTTCCTGAGCCCTTGTGGCCAGATGCTATCCCGCCCATTTCTACATCCGCCAGGCCTGGCCTGTAGCAGACACTCAGGAAATGTTGGTGGGATTGTACTGTAGGGAACCTGAGCAGAGACTCAGCACAATGCAGAGTCGATACTCAATACATCTTAGCAAACAGGGAGCCGAGAGTCAGAGCATCGATGCCCAGTCTTCTCTGCCGGCCTGGCCAGCCTTCTGACATCTGGGTCTAGGGAGGAGAAAGGAGCTGCCTGGCCGGGACCCTTGTCATTAGGGCTTCCACTTGCCCTGTGATGCCTGGCCCTTATCCTACAGAGAGAGGAACAGTTAGGCTTCCTTCCTCTAGCCCGGCCAGGGGCCACTACAGCCTTCTGTGAACCCTGACTCAGCCAGAAAAGGCACCTCTCCATCAGCAGTTTTCTGCGGACAGGGCTTGTGCTTGCTGAGGCTTGGGCTGGGCAAATGGAGATGTGCCGTTTAGGACCCATCTTTGCACACCAGCTAGGGGCAGCTTGAGGTGCTCACACTGACTTCTTACACAGCAGAGTGGCTTCTGTGCCTTCTTGAGGTGCTGCTTCTGGCTTTCCCTGCTGTTTGAGGGATGTCCTAACAAGGGATAGAGCCCTGAGCTTAGGCCCTTAGGGCCAAACCCATAAGGAGATGGAGGGCTGAATTCTGGTTTTGGGGGCCTGGATTCAGATCCTGCTCTGCTGCAGAGCTGTTGAGGGACCGTGGCCAGGAAGGTAACCTCCGGGCTGATTTCTTCTCTGTTCAAACAATAGAGGCTTTAGCATCCTGTCTGGAGCCCAGCTGGGCCTGGGCAGGGAGAATGAGGAAGGGACCCTAGGCAAGACTGCAACCTCCAGGATCACACTGAGGGTGATTTCAGGGGTGGGGGTGGGGGGCTCTTCCAAACTGGATGTGGCTTTGAGCAGTGCCTTAACCCCTCTCTGCAGTGTCAGCAGCTGTAAGGGCCGGCAACAGTGGGACCATTGTCCCTTGTTATCGACCAGTTTCACACCTGCAGGTTCAACCAACCACAGCCTAAAGAGATTTGGGAAAAGACTGTGTCTGACTGCACATGGGTTCTCTAAAGTTTTCGTTTTTGCTGGGCATACTGGTGGCTCACACCTATAATCCTACCTACTAAGGAGGCTGAGATCTAAAGATTGAGGTTCAAAGCTAGCCCATGCAGAAAAGCCTGTGACACTCTTATTTCCAATTAACCATCAAAAAGCCCAAAGTGGAGGTGTGGCTCAAGTTGTAGAGCACCAGCCTTGAGCAAAAAGAAAAAAAAAACAAACAGAAAAACAAAAAAAAACCAAACCTAAGGGACAGTGCCTTGACCCTGAGTTCAAGTCCCAATACAGGCATATACACATGTGCACACACACATGCATGCACTCACACACACAGAGGCACACTTTGTCTTTCTCTTCTAACAACTGTTAACAGGGGCATTTATCAGGTAGTGTAACTAGTTAGGGATGATTTAAGACACATAGGTTATATGGAAGTTATGTGCAAATATTACACTATTTTCTATAAAGGACTTGAACATCCATGGGATTTTGTATCCTCTGTGGGTCCCAAGGGACAACTCTCTTCACCTGACAGTGCTGTTTGGCACTGATACAAGAGTTACCGTTGTGAGACACCCAGACCAGTGCCTGATACATAGTGCTTTATGTGTCTCAGTGCTCAGGGCCATTGCTATTAGTGGGAAGTGGGACTTAAGTAAGCCTTTGAGCTTGAGACTACAGACTGAGCACCTAGATTCAGCCACCCACTCATCTCTTTCTGGGACAAGTTACAGCCCTTCTTGTAACTGCTATCCTGCAGTGATTTCTCTCCTGGCTTTTGCACTGTAGGCCATCTCTGGGTTTTGCCCAGGCTAAGAGCTTCTAGGTGCTAGCCTCTCTCCTGTCTTGATACAGCCTGGGAGGAAGATGGGTTGCAGGTCCCAGCTACAGCAAGGGAGGCTTTGCCCACCTTGAATGTCAGAGCTGTCCCGCACCTCCCTACCCCATACTCAGAGAGGTGCCAATGTAGATAAACATGGGTAAATATACACACTGCAATATACAGTTACGTATATTAGCTTAAAAGCATTCATTACCTACTTTCCCTTGTTTCTTAGACCCTTCAGCAGTGAGTCCAAAATTTTATGCCCAAGAAAACTAATGAACCTACTCATACAGTAAAGCTCTAAAAACTCTCATCTTTAGCCAAAATATGTTAATGTAGACTCGGGGTCCTTTGGAGCTTTCTGGTATTAATAAATCCTGCATTTTCAAAGGCGGGTGCGGTATGGGTTTGCTGTGTTCATGAACTTGTCAAGTTTCAGGAGACTTCAGGGAGTGGTTCAGATACAGGTGAAAGTTTAATCCAGCCTTGCAGGGGTGGACCCACCCGCAAGTGCTGGACAGGGTGCAGAAAGCTTTTCCACAGTATCTGAAATCCACAGCTTAATTGCTTCTCTAAGCCTCTGTGTGCCCACCATGGACTCAGGAGGGTCTACTGCTTACATCAGTGGGTTAACACATGTTAAAGATAGAATACCTCCAAACCCAGGTGTCCTTGCTGACCAGCCCTACCGGAGGTAGTGGCATTCGATGTGGCACCCAGAGGACTTTGTGAACAGCTAGCCCTGGTACTAACAGAGTCACCTGTCTGGATACAAACAGAGCCTGACAGGAGCCTGCCTTCCTACAAGACCAGGTGGCCAGAACAGCTAATGGCCTGGAAAAGCCTTTTCCTGGTGCCTAGCCAGCTTCCCTGTTGACAAGCAGGTGGGGCCTCTGAGCATGCTCAGTACGTCTCCTGAGGAAGCCAATCAGATAAGGCTTGGGGCTGGGCGTGAAGGGGGGCGGGGCAAGGCTAGAGGTGTTTACCTGTTAGAGGTCCCTTCCCCCGGGAAATTAATGGGAAGAGGATTATGTGTTCCCATGCAGACGTGTACCGGGCCCTTCAGATGACTCCTGGTATCCTACAAGCGCTCAATAAATGTTACCTTGTTGTGGCTGATGATAATACCACTAATTATAGTACGGTAGTTGGAAATCCTCTGTCCTAGGAGGCAGACTACTGTTGCAATGGTAGCTGTAAAGAGGTGTCATTTATAGAGGACTTAGACATTCTTTGGGTGGGTAGCAGGGTGATTTCTTTGAGGCCTTAAATCCAAGAGTTAGGTCATCTTCTGTCACCTGGACAGTCTACCTCCATGACCCTTGATCTCTGAACACAGAGAAATAGTGCAGGGAGAAAGTGTCTCGGCGTCTGGGCTTTTGAGTCCCTCTGATCCTCTTTCTCTGACCCAAGGTGAGCAGCAGCTTCCTCACTGACCAGGAGCCAGCTACAGCACGGTGCTGAGGTTCTCAAACGTCTTGCAAATGGCAAGCAGGGGAGCACAGGGCTGTTCCTTCAGTTTGGGGTTCTTGCAGCACGGGCATCCATGTCCATCAGACCTCGGCTCTGGCTAGTTCTGCTCACAGTATCTGCTCCCCTGAAGCATGTTTGTCAGCAACCAGGGCTTTGGTTTCCAGGGGGGGTTAAGTGAGAAGATGCTGGGGAAATGGCTAGTGGCCGGAAGGGTGCTCCGTCAGGAAACACCAGAGGTTAGTAAGCAGGAAAACTGCAGCTGCTCTTGCCGCCGTTTTGGAATAAGGAACCAAGAGTCTTCCTCTTCAGAGCTGAGGTTCCTGATGAGGCATGAAGGGGCTTGCCAGGACTGCTGGAGTTCTGTGGCAAGCCACAGTGGTCATCCTTCCCAATGAGCCTGTCTGAGCCCAGCCTGGACATGGGTGAGTTGAGGGCAGAGCTGGGGCCAGCTGGTGTCTAGAATCTCAGGATCCTGGTGTTGTGAACACATCTCTACAATAATTGACTCGTCTACCTGTCCAGTCTGAGCCCCTGCCTGTTTACCCCAAGGCTTGGAATGCTCACCCCCTTTCATCTCTGGACAGATGTGACTCAGAAAATATGGTACAGGTTGTACTTCCTCATCCCAACTGTGCTTGTTGGGTTTGTGTAGACCATATAGATGGCAGACACACTGCTGGGACCACAGCATGTTGCTGGGGTCCCAAGGCCTGGCATCTAATAGAGAAAAGATGTTTCCTCTTATTTGGTTGGCCATGGGGCTTGAACTCTGTGCCTGGGCACTGTCCTTGAACTCTTCAGTTCAAAGTGAGGGCTCTACCACTTGAGCCACAGTCTCACTTCTGGTTTTCTGGTGGTTAATTGGAGATCAGAATCTCACAGACTTTCCTACCTGGGCTGGCTTCGAACTCTACAGGTTCTGCCTACAGGTGTGAGCTACTGGTGCCTGGCTGAGAAAAAATGTTTCTATCAATTAATTAAAAAAAAAATTCAGGCCTGGCCCTGGTGGCTCATACCTATAATCTCAGCTACTCATGAGGCTGAGATCTGAGATCATGGTTCCAAGCCAGCACAGGCAGGCAAGTCCATGAAACTCTTATCAACAATTAACCACTAAAATGTTGGAAGTGGACGTGTGGCTCAAGTTGTAGAATGTTAGCCTTGAGCAAAAAAGCTCAGGGACAAAGCCTAGGCCCCGTGTTCAAGCCCCAAGACCAGCAAAACAACAACAAAACAAAACAAAACCTCTCATGTTCATCTGAACCAAATGGCAAAACCAACTAAACAAAACTCTGAAAACAAAGCCTTTTAGTTATTGAAGAAAGATTTTGGTGGAAAATTTTCAAGCGAAGAACAGACACTCAGAAGGAAATAATCACTCTGAGATAAAAATCCACTGTGAACAGTTTAGTGTTTGGACCTTTAATAGAAAACAACTCCCCCCCCCCCCCCCCCCCCCGGCCACCCCAAGAAGCAGCAGCAGCTCAGATTGGGATGGTGCCATGCACACCACTCTGTGGTGTGCCTAGGGAGGAGCTAGCTGTGTGACTCAGGGTCCCTCCAGGCCTGTTTCCCAGCTGGCAGCATTGCCATACAACTCTCAGTAACCTGGCCTAGTCTCCCTTGCTATGGCACCTGAGGCCATTTGGAGTTTAATCTGTATCCACATTGTCCTATACTTGTACCAGTTCTTCTAAGTGCCGTGAACTGGATTCCTACAAGTGGCTTTCCAGTCAGGTGGTCTTCAAATTCAAGGTCTGGGGACCAGATTCCCAAGGAAAGTGCTTTCCCTGGGTACCTGGAAGCAGCAGACACACCTAAATTTAGCCTACTTTAGGGAGGGAAAGCATCTGTCCTTGCACTAGTAGACCCATAGGAATAAGGTGTGTGTGTGTGTGTGTGTGTGTGTGTGTGTGTGTGTGTGTGTGTGTGTGTGTGTGTGTGTGTGTGTGTGTGTGTGTAAGAGAAAGATAGATGGAGGAGCTTTTTTCTCGGCAATTATAGTCTGGCTGCTGACCTTTCTCCCCTCTCCTCTCTGGGAGCCTGTGGTATCATTAACTAATCATGGGATCTCTTTACTATTTAATGACCTGTCCCCACAGTGACTCCTTCCTCCCAGTAGCTTCTGGAAACCAAGGGACAGGGGAGATGAGATCGTGGGAGGAAGCCCATTGGGAGCAGGAGGTGGGTTCTGACGCGCAGGGCAATGTCAGCCTCACCCCTAGTTTCGGGTTCTGTGGGTGTGGGGTGTAGTCTGAGAACGTGCATTTCTAACAACACCAGTTCTCAGGAGCTGCAGAGCTGTGGTGTGGGGTGGGGGCCTGGCCAGTCCTGTCATGTCAGCTCACCTTATGAAGCCTGAACTCAATGCCCAGGATGACAGTACAGTGTTACCAGCCCATTTTACAGAAAGTAAACTGAGGCTCTTGCAAGCAACTCACTGTGTCCAGGAATGCTCAGGGCACCCACTAGAGCCCTTACTTTGAAAGTGTGGCCCCATTGAGCCCCCACCCTCACCCCGCCCCAGGATCTACCCCATAGGTCTGCGGGAAACAGAGACCTCCCCTCCCCCCCCCCCCCCCCCACGCCACACCTCTGAGCCAGGGTCTTCTTGTATTCCCCCACTGACTGCTCTGTAAAGTGATCTTCTGAGTCTTGTGTTCTCCGGCCAGTTTCTGTTCCCAGTCATTGTTCTCAGCAGGTTTTCCGGGAATCCGGAAACTTTCTCCTGCTAAGCCTAGGCCTTGCCCAGCAGGTCCAGCAGAGGAAGGGAAAACACTGGGTATGGGCCAGGCCCTGGCTAGATCCCTACCAAGGCATACTGATACTGGGTCACCTCCCCAAGTGGAGGTCAATAGCCCTCTCCCCCATTTTACAGATGAGAAAACTGAGGCTCTGGGCGCTATGACCCTTGTTAAAAGGGGGCAGATCTGAGCTTTCAATCTCAAGTTCCCAGGCTAGCGTTGATACAAAGGAGCTGGGATAGGGGGCTGCATGCAGTCTGTGTCCCACCCTGCATGCATGCATGCATGCAGCCCGGGCAGCCTCAGGGGCAGGGTTCTATCTGGACTCAGGGTCCTACCTCGTGTTCCGGAGACCAAGTTCAAATCTCGCTGTGCTGCTGCCTGGCGTGGGGAAGGCCGTCCCCCATGGGTCATCCCAGTTCTCATCTCTCCTAATGACTCCTTGTGCTTTCCAGCCGTTGCCAGCGGTGGCTTTCTCAATCTCAGCCCCTTAGGCTGCCCAGTTGGAAGGTATCATTACACAACTCCATCTTACAAGCAAAGATAGGGTAGTGAGGGAGATGTCCTGGGTCCCCAGTCAGCAGGTGCTAGAGCATGGCTCAGTCTTTGAGATCAGTGGTCACATCTGAGCCTGCTCAGCCTCAACCCCACCTCCTAGAGGAGCAGGGACCCCATTAGGCTCAGGGACCCCATTAGGCTCCAGGGTTCTGGGTGCAAGGGGCCCAAGGATCCCGCACAGGCTGATCTGGCATCTTCACCCTGGGACAGAACCCCATGTTGACAGAAAAGAGAATCCAAGCTGTCTGTTCTTGCCCAGGCCCTGGTGTTTGAGAGCCCTGCTGGGAATGGAGTGAGACTCTCAGGCTGAGAACACCATTGATACCTGCGCTCTGCACCATGCTTGTGTTCGGTCTCCTCCCCTCTACGACCTGTCTTCCTCTCTCCCAGGCTGCCTCTGTCCATGTCATCCCTAGGAGACTCTGGCCAGACAATTTTTGTTGTGTGATGCCGTGCTGAGGGCTTACTGGCTAACCCAGTTAGTGAGCTCTGGGCTTGGCCTGACCACAGGGATGAGGCTATGGGCCCGGAGGACCAGTGACTCTCACGCTGGCTCATGACTTTGAGTAAAGCACTTATCTTCACCCATGACTTCTGAGATTTGCAGAGGAAAAAAACCCAAACCATCCTGTGGAGGCCAGCTCTCCCCTGCCCCCGGCCCGGAAATGCCCATTGCTCCCCTTCCCTGCAGTGAGCAGGGCCTGCATCCTGCCTCACCCACCCCAATGCCTCTGAGGCAGTGTCTGGTTGGGCCTTGGCCTCAGGCCCTACTTTATCTGCTGGAGGAAGGGTGTGTTCTCATGGTAGTCTGGGACTCTGCCTGCACCTCTCTGAGACTCAGTTTCCAGATCTGTGCTCCCGGGGGAGGGGGACCCTCACCCCTGGTATTGTGGGTCTCTGATATGATCAGCCAACAGGAAGTCTTTCTCAAGATACATCAGCAGGGGTGGGAAGGCAGGGGTTCATCCCAGGACCCCGGGCCTGTCCATTTGTGGCACAGCTCAGGGATACGTCCCTCTTCCTAAAGAAACACCAGCTCCCTCTTCCCACCCAGAGCCTCTCCTCGGAGACAGATCCTGCCCAGATGTGAGGCCCTGAGACCAGGGTATCAACGCATGTCTCAGGCCTGGTACTCTGGAGCAAACTCCTCCTGGAAACCCCTGACACCTCTCCTCCTGTCTGCCTGGCTGTCTGCATGGTTCCCCTTGCTCAATGTCATTAGGTCCAGAACCTTCTCACGCTGATAGTCATCAACACATTTCCCTCGATTGTACCAGAGACTCTCCCTCCTCAGACTCCTCCCACAGCAATGGTGGGGCCATTGCCAAGACCCTCCACCCCACTGCCAGTCCCTGGGCCAATTCCTGCTTTGCTTCCCAAAGGGCTCACCCTCTATCACTTGGGAGGAGGGGTGGTGCTGAGTGCTAGGTGTCCAAGGGTCAGGGCTAGGGACTATCCTCATTCCACAGATAGGTAAACTGAGGTTGAAATAGTGAATAATGGAAAGAGAGAACTGGCTGGACTGATCGTCCTCCTTCCTTGTATACAGACCTCAGGGCCAGGTTGCTGCTGCCTAGTACCCGACCTGCCCAGGGGTAACCGCCTGGGGTCCCACACTCTGGCTGTCCACGGACTCTGTGCATATTGGAGAGGTAATATGAGAGCCAGGGCAAGGACCCCACAGATACAGAACTGTAGGAGGGCAGAAACAGGCAAGGGGGCCCTTTCTTCCTGGCCTGGGCTGGTGGCTGGGCGCTTTCACCTGGAAAGACCGCCTGCCACATTCTTGGTGCCACAGACTTGTGTCCTCTCCTGCTGCCCAGACGCTCCGCTCACCTGAGGATCCGTGGAGGCTCCCTGTGCCTGTGCGTGCAGGTGGCACAGTGTCTCCCTTACCCTGCCCACCTCTTACCCTGTACCCTGAGAGCCATAATACAGAGACCTGCAGCCTGAGAGGAAGTCAGAGCCATCTCCCCAGAGGTGGCGCTGAAGCTCAGCAAAGACACTTGCCCATGGCAAAGGAGCACACAGAGCCAGGTTTTGAACCCACATCTCTGGGTGTGTTCTAAGCTCTCATGCCAAGGTAGGCAGTGATCCCTGAGATCTGTGTGGGAGGGTGGTCTGGGAGGGCTGCATGGAGGAGTGGCATTACACCGGCCTCTCTCTCCCTTCCTGAGCTCAGTGCCTGGGAAAGGGACACTGGCTAAAAGGACTCCTGCTGCCATGTGGGATCCCTGATTAGAGTTTCCTCCCTCTCCCTATCATCTGCAAAGAGCCACACACCCAGTCTGGGACTTGGGAGCCCTAACTGTGGCCCAGCCATCTGCCTTGCCAGCCAGGCCTGGGACGGTTCTGTGATCTGCCCCGCCCCCCCTCATGTCTGTCCCCAGAGTGTCTTCTGGTGGGTGGGGTTTGCAATCTGGGCTACAAAGCACCACTAAGTTTGGTGGATTATTTCAGTTATCATGTAAACTGCAGGCTCCAGGCAAGGCAGTTAAGAGGGGTTGTGTATCAGACTATTGGGGTTCCTCTCGGCCTATCAGCTCTATAACCTCTGGGAAATTTCTTTGCCTATCTGGTCTCAGTTTCTTCAGCTGTAAAATGGGATCACAGAGAGTGCTTTATCTCCCAGGAAGGGAGCCAAAGTGCTTAGCACAATGGCTGGCAAGGACAGTTGTGCAGAGGAGAGCCAGGTTTGTCACTGAAGAACTGGAACCCGGAACCTGGCTTGTCCCTCAGAGGGAGTGTCCAGGGGTGGCACTGTCACACACACTCCTGGTGTGCAACTGCCATTTTCACATAAGCTGGGTGCTTCTGGTGGACTGGGTATGATCTGTCCATCCATTTCCTATGTCCATCTTGGAGGCAGCCTGTGATAGGGCTGAGGGACTGTCACTCAGGATGGAACTCTTGGTTCTGGCAGGGCTGATCCTCAAGGCCTCTGATCTTTTGAGCCTTACACCCTGAGGAGAGCATCCCATCCTCTCCTCTCCTCTCCTCCCCTCCCCTCTCCTCCTCTCCCCTCCCCTCCTCCCTTTCCCCTCTTCTCCCCTCCCCTCCCCCTACCCTTTCTCTCCCCTTCCCACCTTTCCCCTCTTCTCCCCTCCCCTCTCCCCACCCCTTCCCTCCCCTCCCCTCTCCTGTCTTTCATTCTTTCTTTTTTTTGCCAGTTCTGGGGCTTGAACTCAGGTCCTGGGCACTGTCCCTGAGCTTCTTTTGCTACCACTGGAGTCACAGCACCACTCCTGGCTTTTTCTTTTTTCTTTTTCTTTTTCCAGGGCTTCATGCATGCTAGGTAAACATTCTTCCTCTAGGTCACCTTCCCAGCCCTCTTCTTTCTTCCTTTCCTCCTTCTCTTCCTCCTCCTCATCCTCCCTCCTCCTCCTTCTCCTCTTCCTCCTCCTTCATTGTGGTGCCAGTACTGAAGCTTGAACTCAGGGCCTTTTTTGCTCAAAGCTGGTGCTCTACCACTTAAGCCACAGCTCTACTTCGGAGGGGAGCGGGGAGGGGTGATTAACTGGAGATAAGAGTCTCCCAGACTTCCCTGCCCAGGCTAGCATCAAACTGCAGTCCTCAGATCCTCCTGAATAGCTAGGATTGTAGAAGTGAGCCGCCAGTGCCTGGTGCATGCTGTCATCTTTGAGGCTGTCTCTGAACACTAAACTGGTTGGGCCTGGTATTTCAGCCTGGCCCTGTGCCCACCTCTGTCTCAGCCAGCTAGAGAAAGTGTCCATTGGCATCTGGCCTGGCCATTGCCCTTTTACACGGGCATCTGACAAACCCATTCTGTCCTAAACCACAACAAAACGTCCAAGTAGAGATTGAAAAAGGAGATCGCAGGAGGTGAAACTGCCAGCCCAGTCAGCAGGACTTTCAGGAAACACATCACCTGTCAAACCTGAAAACAAACACACCACAGTGGCCTCTTTCTCTGAGCGATGGGACAAAGTCCTGAGGGATGGAGGTGTGTGCCAGCCACCTGCCCACAGTGCAGTGCTCAGGGCGGTGGCTTCTAGAGCAAGGCTGCTGGGCCAGCTCTCCTTTTGGTTTCTCCCAGGTGGAAAGATTGCTGGACTTGGGAACTCGGGGGACCTTTGATCTCAGGGTGGCCTCGAGGTCCCTGCTGAGCTATGGGCAGAGGCCTTCTCCTGCAGGTGGCCCATCCTCTCCCAGGAGCGGTAAGGTCTCCTGGGGCTCCAGGCTGGGCACTCAGAGGATTCAACCAACTTGTAGAGGTCATCTGACTCTCGATGGGACATTCCCACTTTCTGCAATCCCCATCATCTCAGTCTTTTATTTGGTACTTGCTGAAGGCCAGACACCTCTCATATACCCTCTCTGGAGCTCATTTTACAGGTGGGGGACACTGAGGCCCTGAGGTGAGGCCACACAGGCTGGCAAGATGCGGCCTCTTCATGCAGGAACACTGGGAGGATGGGACTGGCTTGGTGGCAGCTTACTGTCACACCTGCGGGGGTAGGCAGAGTCCCTGTCTCCTAAGGTCCCATGGCAAGTTAGCAGATACACAGCAGAGCGAGGGGTGGGACCGAGGGCTGGCAGTGTAACTAAGACCAGCACTCTTACACCTCTTCATGGAGAGGCCCCAGGGAGCAGGGACAGCATCCCTTCCAGGGCAGAGCTGTGGACGGAAGCCCTCTCCTTCATGCTCAGCCCCTGCTGGCTGCATGCCATCCCTTGCTGTCTCTGAACCCTCAACCTGCAGTAACCTCAGAGGTGTCAGGCCCAGCGACATTGCTCTGGGGGAAACAGCCTGAAGGGAGTGAGCTTTGAGGAAGGTGGGGTGGAACAGAGGTGTCGCAACACTTATTGTCTACCCCAGAGAGCTCAGAGACCCCCGGGGCCCAGGCTGCAGCACAAGAGGCACTCACTCATCAGGATCACTGGTCACAGGGGCCATGTGACTAGTCCCTAAGAGTTCCCACAGTCCTGCTGAGATGCAGTTGCGACAGAGCACTGTACTGAAGCATTGCAATAGGGAAGACAGACCTTTGGCAGATCCAGGTTGGTTCCCCAGGGCCTGTGAGCCCCTGGGTGGAAACATCGGTCTACACATCTGCTGTGATTTTTTTTTAAAAAAGAATCCTAAATAGAGAGATTTGAACTCTGAGATTGGCTTTGCCCCTAGGGAGAGAAATTTTGGGAGAGAAATGGAAAATACAAAGGCCCTGGGGTGAGAAGGGCCAGGTGTACTGAGACATTAGAAAAGAGATTGATGAGTACGTGTAAGGGGCCTGGGGTGATCCAAGGAAGGACAGAAGAGGGACAGGGCAAGCCATACAGATTTTATAGCTTCCACATCATCAGTTGCATTCTCACTGGAGGGTTGCAGGCTGAGAGGGACAAGCTGTGGACTGTATTCTGCAGTCCCTCCTGGCATGTGGTTAAGGGATTGATGAGGGGGTATAACCAGTGCCTAGCCAGGCTCTGTGCTGGCCTAGGTAGGAGGCTGTTGGTGAACGGAGGGTTGGAAGAGGCAGCTTGGCCCCCAGGGGTTTGTTCTAAGCACTTGATGTTGATGGGTGAAGGAGCCATTTCCTCTCCTTCTCTTGAATCCTGTAGCACTTAGAACCCACGAGCCCCACAGGGGGATGTTGGAGTTGAAAGCCTTTGCTTCAGTGCTTCCTAAGAGGCAATGCACACAGTGTTGGAGCTATTGGGTGTTTCGCACGTGTCTGGGAATGACTCAGGCTCGGTATTTACTGCTGGCCACACCGCTGGCGTCTGGGGCTGGGATGGTCTGATGCACAGTGACTCTCAGGAAGGAGCCTTGCTGCTCCCACACCAGGTAACAGCAGAGCCGTTTGTTCTCCACAGAGCCTCCCTCCTGCCTCCACACTCATCTCTGAGAAGCTGCTGGGGAAAACACTGCTCTGGACACAGGTGAGAAGGAAGCAGGTCTGGGGAGGGCAGCCACCTATACGGGACCACCAGTCCCAACTCCCCACCCACCAGGCCATTCAGAAACATGTGGGTGCTTGGGTCAGGCCAGAGAGCTACCCCTGCCTCCCCTTTCCAGGAGAGGGACACAGCAAATCCACAAGGAGGGGTGACATAGGGCGGACAGGGGTCCTCCCCAGCCCTAGCCTGTGCCCAGGGGCTCCTTCTGCCGTCCTCTTTCTCTTCCTTCCACCTTCCTTCCTTCTTTCTTTCCTTCCTTCTTTCCTTCCTTCCTTCCTTCCTTCCTCCTTCCCCCTTTCCTCCTTTCCTTTTCTCCCTCCTTCCTTTTACTTTTCCTTCTTCCTTCCTTCCTTCCTTCCTTCTCTTTCCTTTCTTCCTTCTTCCCTACTTCCTTCCCTCCCTCTTTCCTTGTTTCCTTCCTTCCTTCCTTCTTCCCTCCCTTTCTCTCTTTCTTCTTCTCTCTCTTCCTCCTTTCCTTCCATTTATCCATCCATCCATTCTCAGTATTCATCTATACATCTGTCTTCCTCATCTAGCATTTTATTCAGTACCATTTGTTGGGTACCTTCTTTATTATTGATTGTTATTTTTAATTGATCAATTAACTCAACTCAGGGCCTGGGCACTGTCCTTGAACTTCTTTTACTCAAGGCTAGTGCTCTACCACTTGAGCCACAGCACCACTTCTGGTCTTTCTGAGTATTTAAATGAGAGTCTCACAGACTTTCCTGCCCCCACGGGCTTCAAACTGGAATCCTCAGATCTCAGCTTCCTGAATAGCTAGGATTATAGGTGTGAGCTACCAGCATTCGGCATTATTATTATTAAGTAGTTCTTTAAAGGGGTTTCAATTCAACACTTCAGTATATGAGTACAATGTATTTGTGTGTGTGTGTGTGTGCATGCATGTGCACGCGATTGTGCTTGCACAAGCATGAGCACACCTATATTGGACTTGAATTCAGGGCCAGAGTGCTTTCCCCTAGCTTTGAGACACACCTTTCCATTTTTAGTGATTAATTAAGAAGTTGAGACACTCGCTGTCCAGGTGACACAGCTGGAGAGCAGTGTAGTGTTAGCGTGCTTCAGTATCCAGGTGACACAGCTGGAGAGCAGTGTAGTGTTAGCGTGCTTCAGTATCCAGGGCCACCTTGAGGGGGGGGCGGGGGCGGAGGCTGAGGTGTGGTGTTGGTGACAAGACTGACTGTTGAGAATTTCCTGGAGCAGATATATCTGAAAAAAGATGAGTGGAAGTTCATATGATATTAGGACCTCAGTTCCATTATACAAACTGACTTGGCATATGACAAATGATACATTCAGTCAATTTAAGTTGTCATTACTTAGAAATGGTTCATTTACCTGAAATAAAGTATAGTCAACATGATAGTTCCTGAACCTTCTGTAAGCTGTGCTTGCATTCCTTTATGCTGTCAGTGTGTGTGTGTGTGTGTGTGTGTGTTGTTTTTCTTGTTGCTTCTGCTGCTGTTTGTGGGGTAGGGGTGCTGTTCCTGGTGCTTGAACCCAAGGCCTGGGTGCTGTCCTTGGACTTTTTGTGCTCAAGGCTAGCACTCTATCACTTGATCCACAGCTCCATGTCTGGGTTTTTGGCAGTTAATGGGATCTCCTGAACCTTCCTGCCTGGGCTGCTTTTGAACCAAGATCCTCAGATCTCAGCCTCCTAAGTAGACAGGATAACAAGCATGGACCAAGGGTGCCCATTCATTTTGTTTTTTAGCACAGCCTGCCTGACAGGCATGGATAGCCCTCTGGAGATTACAGTAGAGTACACAGGAGAGATAATGGGGACAGCTCACCCCTGCCTCTCACCTCCCCACCTGTGCCATGGGACTCGATACCCATGGGAAGCCAGCTCCGGCCACGGAGCCCTGTGGGTGCCTGGCGCTGACCTCATCTCTTCCCGGCAGGCAGGCAGGAGTCAGGCAGGCGGTGCGGTGAGATGAGGTCTTCCCGGGTCCTGGACCATTGTCCAGGGGTCTCGTAGCTTTCTTCTCTGGGTGGCAGTCAGTTTCTGCTGCCATACCTCTCCTGAGCTCTCCCAGGATCCCATCCCAGGGCTGTCCTGTCCCTCTTGTGTACTCGGCCAGTCCCATTGTAAAGAGACTTGTTCATTAGGTCAGTGGGTGTGGTTGTGTGCCAAAACAGCTTCATGTGTGGACACAGAAATTTGGCTTTTGTATCATTTTCATATGTTAGAAGATCTCCCTTTTGGCTTTTTTGAACTGGTTAAGAATAAAAAATATATATGAACTGGGTGCCAGTGGACACACCCCTCGCTACTCAGGAGGCTGAGATCTGAAGATTGTGGTTGGAAGCCAACTTGGACAGGAAAGTCCGAGAAACTCTTATCTCCAATTAACTATCAAAAAGCCGGAAGTGGAGTTTTAGCTCAGTGGTAGAGCATTATAGCCTTAAGCAAAAAACATCTCAGGGACTGCGCCTAAGCCCTGAGTTCAACCCCCAGGATGAGCGCGCACACACAAATCTGTTCTTAGCTCACAAGCTGTACAGGAAGTGGGCAGGAGCTGGACAGAGTCCTCAGGCTGTGGTACTTGCTCTCTAAAACTTATTTCCATCTTTGGGACAGGAACTCTGCTTCCCCCACCCCAGTATGAGAGGACGGGGCTGGAATAAAACCCCAAGCTCCCAGAATGCAGCTTCAGGGTCTCCTGCAGCTGCAGTAGTTGGTGGGAATGCTCTGAAATCAGCGCCTTAGCTCCATTGCTGGTGTGGCCCCAGCCTGGGATAAGCTGACCCTTCCCCTTAGTGGAGCTGCCTCTTCTGCTCTGGGAGGAGAATGTCCTCCATCCCCTGCTCTATCACTGTGCTCTCTTGTCACTCTGGCTTAGTATCCTGGACTTCCGGCTCTCTTGGAGCTGCTGGTGGACCCTGTCTGGGTCTTAGCACCAGGCCTGTCCTGATAGGCTGAGCTGCCTGCCAGTCAAGAGCTACCTGGCTCTTATTTCACTGTATGAACCCTCTGCCTCTTGCATGGGACTGAGTAGATGGGGTGAGGAGGCCTGGGCTCTGTCTTTCCTTCAGCTGTTCCTCCCTTACTCTGGGATATAAAATAGCTTAGCCCAGTGCCTGTATAATATGCTGGAGGCCAGGCCCAGTGCCTAGGGTGTGGAGTATTGGGTGAGTGGGCAGCATGAATGACCTGCCTTCCATGTAGGAAGCGGTGAATGAAGAGGGGGCCTCAGTCTTGAGCTTTCTAGCTTCCTCCTTGCCTTCCAAACCAGAGCTCCTCTGAGCAGTCACCTTGGTCCTCACCACCTACCTCATCTGTCTCATGCAGCATAGAAATCAGATTCAGACTAGCTCTGAAGCCAAACCAAGCCAAAGTATATTTGAGAAAAGAGGCAGGCAGCCCCAGGTATGGTTTTCATGGCCAGGGGCTGGGGTTTGAGGGAGAGGAACCTGAGTATCCATGCCTTTTCCAATTGAGACTGTGAGTGTACATGCACTGCTTTGCACAGGGCTCAAAGTGAGCCCATTTTGTGTGGTCACATAAGGTACCATTAGGCTCAGGGTCAGTTCTCAAGTCAGATTTTTCAATATCTTGGTGGTCTCTGCTCTTAACCACTTGTCCACAGCCCACAGCTTCCTGTCTGTATTTGCTTGCTGGCAGCCAGGCCTGCAGCTTCCTTCTGCCAACTAGAGGAAGGAATCTGGCCTTCCCCACGGATACCTTTATGGCCTAGGCTCCTCCCGGAAGGGAGCACTTTACAGTGGGTCAAGTGTGGGCTCTGGGCCCAAGATCACTTACAAGCTCTATGATGTAGACAAGTTATAGCCTGACTGAGCCTCGGGTCCCCCAGGGTAGAAATAGTCCGTCTTGTGGGCTAATTGGAGGAGTAAATGAGCTGAGGTCTGAGAAGAGCCATTCCTTGGTCCTAGGGAGTTCCCATATCTAATCTAGTCTTCCCTAAAGCTGTTACCTCTTGGACCTCCTTACTTTCCCTATCCTGGAGCGCTCATCTGTCCAGAGGACGTGAACACCGACAGGGTAGATTCTGGAACCCAATGATAGGCCTGCAATGGGGATCCCAAAGGCAAGGCCGTCCCCTCCCTTTTCCATAGTAGCAGGCCAGAGGCCTGCGGCTCCAGCTGAAGAGACGGATGGAGTTCTCTGAGTGAAGCGAGACTCACACTTGGTTGCTGGGATCTGAGAGACCCAGCCAGGCCCAATAAAGCTGGTCCCTGGCAGGAGAGCAAAGCTCCCCTGGCCTGGGTTTTCGTTTTTCCTGCCTCAGTGATTTGTCCTGGAGTTTATGAAGAGCCTGTGGCATTGTCAGAGGCTGTGGTGGGGTCAGGGGTCAGGGGTCAGGGTGGGGTGAGAGCTGTTGTCAGGAGTTGTCCTTGGGGTGTCCAGGCAGCTCCACCCTCCAGCCAGGCTGGAGGAGGGCATCTTGGCTCTCTGGCTCTGGCATGAGAGTCCTCATTTTCTCCTTAGTGGGGTGGGAGATCCCTGGCTCCTAGACCCTGCCATCTGCAGTTCTCAGTCCCCAGTCTCAGTCCTGGTGGGTTGGAAAAGCCATCTGGTCTACCTGTGTGGCCCTGGAACTCTAGGCATTCACTCATTCAGGCCGGGCTTCCATGCCACGGGGATGGGGGCTCACCACTGCCCAGGCAGCCTTTCTTTTCTTAGGGAAACTTCACGCTGTTCGCCGCCGACGTTGCACTTTGCAGCTGTGACAGCACTGACGTGGAACTCAATCCCTCCACCCAGTCCCACCCCAGTCACAGAGGTGGGGGCTGAGCTCCCCTGGGCAGGGAGGGTGGAGGTGAGTGAATGTGAGCACACCTCAAAAGGGTGCAGGCAGGGAAATGCAGAGGAATAAAGGGTATGAGCACCCCAGGTCTCCCTTCCATCCCCTCCACAGGGCAGAGGGACCTTTTCTCCACTCCACCCCCCCCCCCCCCAGCCCAGCTTTACCCATGCAGCTGTCCCAGGCCAGCTGTCCCAACCCAGCTGCCCAGAGCTGGCTCGCTGTGCACCCCAGGGCCTGTCTGGGCTCCGGAGGACATGAGGACAGGGAGTGTACCCCGCCACCCACCCCACACGCCTGGGGCTAGGGACAGCTGTGGCACCTCAGCAGCACAGCTTGTGTCATTCAGGGCGATTGAAAACTTGGAGACAGCTGTAGGCCCATCTTGGAGTACCAGTTAGGTGCTTCGCTGGTTGATCAATTCCATGGAATTCTAACCTGAGTTCATTAGAGTTACAGGATGGCTTTGGTAGGGTTCATGAACCCCCAGAAATTACTTGCAAACTGCTACGTACATACAGATTTTTCTAAGGGAGTATGTGACCCCAAAAGTGTTCACAAGAACTGGTGATCAACTGGATGGACCCCATGCCGTGTGTCAAGTGGTAAGGAAGAAAGCGCTCTGAGCACGCAGGGTGTAGGGGTTCACAGCCCCTGTAAACAGCATATTTAAGAATGAAAACAGAAGGCTAACAGAACCTCGCTACAGCCCAGTGCCGGGCTCACTGCTAGAATCCTAGCAACTAAGGAGGCTGAGAGCTGAGGATCAAGACAGGAAAGTCCGTGAGACTCTTATCTCTGATTGAACAGCAAAAAGCGAGAAGTGGGGCTGCGGTTATAGGATTGGGGCATCAGCTTTGAGAGGAATAAGCTAAGAGATAGTGCCCTTGGCCCTGAGTTCAAACCCCAGTACTGGCACCAAAATAAAACAACAAAAAAAGCCTTCACTGCAGCGTGAGCTCAATTTTGTTTAAAACTGCTCATTACACAAACATACACAAAGGGAGCTAGTGACTCAAAAGTAAAACGTGGTAACTTATCTTTGGGAGAAAATGGTTTTGTTTGTGTTTTCTGCCTTGCTTAGATGTCTTACATTGCATATTTACACCTATTATAATGGATGGGAGGAGGGCTTGGTCTCTTTGCCCCAACAGCTCCCGGAGCCTCTGCCCAGGCCCAAGGAGCCGTGTGCAAAGCTGGGGACAAGCCACATTCTCCCCTCTGGGTTTCCATCAGTTGCTCACTAACTTCCTGGTCTTGTGGCTTCAGCCAGTGCCTCCTGGGGTTGTGCAGGCCAGGGTCCCCACACGTAGCACTTCCCTCCAGCCACAACCCCGTAAACAGCTCTGAGGACCTCACTTCCCAGCTATGTGGCTTTGGGCAGTCTTCCAACCTCTCTGGACCTCAGATCCCGTAAAGCGGGGATGGTAGCATTCACTTGCTAGCTCACGAGTGAACAGAGACAACTCGATGTTGGGGACTCACAGCACTGGCTACCTGTTCTAACTCCCTCTACCTGTCCCCACTTCACCCCTCTGACCTGCCTGCCTTCTCTCCTCTCTCTAGGGAGCACCAGAACCGGCAGAATGGGGACAGCTTGTATCAAAGTCACCAAATACTTCCTCTTCCTCTTCAACTTGCTCTTCTTCGTAAGTATGGCCACGGTTGTCCACCTACCTCTGACAAAGTCTGCTCCCTAGGGCATCTGTGCCTGAGACCCTTCTGGACAGGGACATAGGGACATGGTGGCAGGGTGTGGCTGCAGGAGGCCGATGACAGATGGACCCAGCTGGGTCCCGGCAAAGGCACCACGTCCCTTTCCTAGCTTGCCCATTCCTGGAGCCCTCTGCCAGGACTGCATGAGTAGCCCTCCCCTCTCTCTAGTCTGCCCTCCTCCTTTGTCCCCTGCCCATGTGAAACACTTGCTTGTTATAATGCTGGTTTTCAGCTGCCCACACATCGCACCCCTAAACTCACAGAGAGGGAGGCCAGGTACAGTGGGGACTCACTCCCCCCTCCCCAGATCCCCTCAGGCCCTAGGTTGCCTGACCCGGGGTTCTCCAGATGTGAGCTTCATGGCGCAACTGGAGCTGTGGTTTCCCTCTGGCCTGGCACAGCTGACATGGGGCTGCCAGGATGATGGTGTGCACACATGTGTGTGTAGATGTGAGCATGCATGCGCACATGTATATGCACCTGAGTTGTATGTGAGCATGCACATGTGTGCATGTGTAAGTTCTGTGTGTGTGTACACCCACCTGCGTTGGGGTTGTGATTGGCCTGGGGAGGCCTTCCTGAGGCTTTGTGGGCCCAGAATACCACTGGGACTCGGGTCGGCTCCATGTTGTTTGTTCAGCCTGAACTTAAAGAATCAGGTTATAAAGGTGGGCGCTGGTAGCTCACATCTGCAACCCTAACTGAGATCTAAGGATTGGGGTTCGAAGTCAGCCTTGGTAGGAAAATCCATGAGACTTTTATTTCCAGTCAACCACCAAAAAGCTGAAAGTGGAGCTCCAGTTCAAGTGCTAGAGCCCCAATCTTGAGTGGGGGGAAATCGGGTTATAAAATAGAACGCTTATGGTCATCCAGTTCTACCTTTTATAATACACAGATTTTATATTTATATTCCTATCTCTGAGAGCAGAGGAAATCAGCTCTAGATGTCATGTTGGACTTCCAGGGATGTGAGGTTCCCCAGCTTTGGCTGGCCTAGCTGTGGGCACTGGGCCAACGTCCAGCTGCCTCCGAGGGAGATGAGCACAATGGTGCTACCCTTGGGGCCTTGGAGACAAGGCGGCGTCTGGGCAGTGATCTAGTGGAAAACAGGAATGCTGTGGATGGTTTGGCTGGCATGTCCCTTCCTGTTCAGCCTCCGGGTTGCTCCGGAGGAACAAGAGGAACTAGAGGCTAGAAGTGCTTCTCTCTGGCCTGCACTGTGGTAAGGCAGGCTTAGCCAGGACTTGGCCTTCCCTCCAGATCCTCAAAGGGCTCAGGGAAGGGGAGTCAGATGTGAATTGCCTGTGTGCCAGGCCTCAGATGACCTGTCAGGAGTAGGAGTAGGGGAGAGAAAGCAGGTGGAGGGGATTGTGTGCTCACTCCTTCGGCAGGTGGGAGCTATCCCCACACGCACTGAGCCCATGAGCACGTGCAGCCATTTCCCTGTTGCTGTGTCTAGAACTGTGGTAGAATCACTGTTTGCAGTGTTTTGCTCTGCATGTCGAGATTGTAAGTAATCTATGGAGGCTTGACATACAGGGGAGTACTCGTGAGGGTTAGCAGCAAGTATTATGCCATTTAACTCTTCGGTATCAAAGGGTCTTAGAAACCAGTCCCTGTGTATTCCCAGGCTAACTGTATTTCAGGCCTCTGGGCATTCAGATACCCCAGGCAGGCAGAGGAGCCTGCTTCCTGCTCTTGCAGAGTATGTCTACACCACTCTGGCTCCAGCTTCATGATCATTTGACTAGATCATAGGATTGCAGAGATGGTGGGGGGAGAGGTGTGAGGTGTGCAAGGGATGAAGAATGCAAGGGTCAGGCCAAGGACCTGTCAGGGAGGTCAACAAAGTCTGGCATGTGGCTGGGAAGAAAGGTTCTAGCAACGGGGCTGCCAAGGCTAGCATGGGGAGAGGCCAAAAGCCTCTTTGGGACACTGGCCATGCAGCTGCTCAGGACAATGGCTTTATGCACCCTGGAGCAGATTTGCATTTTGAGACTCACCCTGGCTACTT
This sequence comes from Dipodomys spectabilis, assembly GCF_019054845.1. NCBI lineage: Eukaryota > Metazoa > Chordata > Mammalia > Rodentia > Heteromyidae > Dipodomys > Dipodomys spectabilis. The sequence goes on along the minus strand of NW_024871276.1, from coordinate 643,835 downwards.
TGTGTGCTCACGCATGCGTGTGCACATGCTCAGTGTTGCCCACCTTCCCTCCTGACCCCACACGCCCCCATGATAACCCAGGGTGCTGCGCAACTCCCCCCCCCACCTTTGCCAATATGGGGTTTGAACTCAGGTCTCCGTGCTTGCTCAGGTTGCTTGCTCGGCTGGCATTCTGAGCCACACCCCCATCCCAACTTTGTGCTAGTTATTTGGGAGATAGAATATCACAGACTTCTGCTTGGACTGGCTTTGAACTGTGATCCTCTGGATCCCAGCCTCCTAAGTAGCTGGGATTATAGCCATGAGCCACCAACACCTAGCTTAGATGCTTCTGTTAGGCATAAAAGAATTCAGAGGCCCTGGTACTCTGACACTCTGAGGAAGGGAACTAGGTCATGAGTGTCCAGCTCCTGGTCAGGGCCATCTGGGGCTTAGGCAGGGCTGGGGTTGATTACTGTAATAAGCACCCCATGGCCCCAGCCTTGGTTCACAGAGAAAGGGGTTCCATGGTGTCCTGCTTAGCAGGCCAGCCTCCTTCCTGCTACGTGGCAGGCCCATGGCTGAGCCAGCCGCACCTCCTGGTCAGGCAGCCGTCATCAGCCTGAAGGGCTTCTGGAGACTTCCCTATCTGGGTTCCTCTTGGCAACCCCACTGAGTCGTCTGGAGTTTCTACTTGGAATTCTTTTTCCCAGAGGGAGTTTTCCACCCTCCCTCCCCACAGCCCCTGCTCAGAGGCGCTCTTCTCTCTCTTGCCCTGCCCGGGAATGGGGAGTGAGGAGATCGCTCAGGGCGTTGAGGACTGGCCAGGCTCTGTGCCAAGAGGGGAGTGGGCTCTGTCCAGCCATCTTTAGAGGCTGCTGGAGGTCCTAGGCTCATTGCTGGCCCTAGGCTGATGCACTGGACAAGCTTCTGGCCTTGGACTTGACCTGCAACTACAGGCTAACAGCCAAGGGGGAACCTAGGACTGGCAGTGGACGTGGGGCCCCCCAGGTGGCTCATCTAGCAGGTGGGCCCAGTCCCGGCCCATAACAGAGGTAATTGAAAGAAGACACAGGCCCACTTCATCCTCAGAGGGAACCTGTGCCTTCATGGGGACGGGGTCCTCACGAGGTCCGATGGGGTGGCTGATCTAGATTCTACCTGGACACTTCGCTCAGGTCAGGGACTTGGCCCAGGTAGAGGGGAGGTGGGGCCTGGGGCCATTTCCTCTCACCTCAGTCACTCCTCTTCCTAGCCCTGCACTGGCACAGCTGAGCAGCTCTCCATTCCCCCCACCACTCCAGATCTGATGCCATAAGCCTTCTAGGCCACAGCCTGCACCTGGCCCTGCCCTCTGGCGCTCCAGTCCCATAAAGAAGCAAACCTAGAAGGACTTGGGCCCCTTGGGGATGACAATTGAGCTAGGCCAGGCAGCAGTGGTGGAGACAGAATGGGGACACTTAGGCTGGCCTCACTGCTGAGAGCCGATGGCCAGGCCGAGCTGCACTGTACATGCAGGGTCTTCCTCGCATGGGGCAGGTTAGGGAAGCGCCGGAGCCCCCAGCTGGTCTGGGACTAGGGCAAGAGTACAGGAAAGGCCAAGGGACAAAAGAGGAAGGGCTCCCCCTTGTCAGGAGGGGCCCTGGTGGGCTCCCTGAGATCACACGTGGGTGAGAAGCAGCCAGGACCTCCCATACCTGCTCCCGTGTTGCTCACATTTGTGACCAGAGACCATCTTGGGCCCCCCTGAGCTAAAGGCAGCTCCCTGGGTATCCCCTAGACCTCTTCCTGTCTACCCCCTCCACTAACTCCTCTCTCTCCTTCCAGATCCTGGGTGCTGTGATCCTGGGCTTTGGGGTATGGATCCTGGCGGACAGGACCAGCTTCATCTCTGTCCTGCGTAAGGAGACCTCTGTTTCCCCAACTGGGGATGCTTAGGGGCCTGGTTTGGGGGGGGAGCAATGTGGGCACAGCTGTTCCCATGAGGACATCGGTTCAGGGCCTTCCCTGCCCCTGGGGACATGGCCAGCTTCTTCTGCTGACCACAGCAAATGGGTCCCTCGCAAGGGTTTCTAGGAAGAATTTCCTCCTTCCCCCTAACAAAGCCACTGTTGTTTAGATTGGCTGGGCAATGAGGGGAGGGGGGACATTCTCCCCACCCAGTGCCTTCCCTTCCCCCGGCCTTAGAAAAGCCTCTCACATTCCCTGCCTGCCTTTGTCCAGGAAAATGAGGCCAATGTTCATTCCTTCCCAATTTTAGAGAGATGTTGGAGCGAGCCAGGAGATAGATGAGGAGTTAGTGCTGATCCCAGGGTTTGAACTCAGGGGCTGAGCGCTGTCTGTGAGCTAGTGCTCTACCCTTTGAGCCACAACTCCACTTCCAGCTTTTTTGGTAGTTAATGAGACTTTCCTGCCTGGGCTGGCTTTGAACCATGATCCTCAGATCTCAGCCTCCTGAGTAGTAGGATTATAGGTGTGAGCCACGGGCACTCAGCTTTGATGGCTGTTTTGGGCTGCTTTGGATGTGTGTGGATAAGGAACATTTCAGGCACAGCTGCCGTGCATCACACTTACCACACACCCTCCATCCCACCTCCATGCACCGTCCTAATCCTGCAGTAGCCCTGTGGAGCAGACATGTCCTATTCCTGTCCCACAATTGGACACACAGGTTCAGAGATGTTGAGTCACAGACTGAAGGTCACATAGCCGCTGAGTGGCAGGTGTGGGATTCAAACCAGAGCCTTTGATCATAAAGGCAACCTGTGGCATTCAGGGTGAGCCCCAGTGCAAAGACCCACCTTCCCACCCTTGCAAAGCTGAGCAGCAGCCCGGAAACCCCCGCCCCCCATTCTGGCCTCTCCTGGTCGTGGCTTACTTCCCACCCAGCAGCTGCTGGACCCTGGCCCATGACAGCTGCAAATTGAAATACAATGAACTTCGCCAGGATGCAGAATTGGGGGGAGGGAGGGGGTCACACCTGCTGCTCTAGGCCACAAGGGAGGCTGATCTCCTCTCCCCTGCCCCCTCCCCCATACAGCCTTGCCTTCTGGGTTAGGGACTACTTTCCTTCTAGATGCTCTCCCAACTGGGGACACACCCTCCTGACCAGGGCTCACCACACCCATCAGGCACTGCGCACTGGGCAAAGTCTGAAGGCCCACCCACAGAATGCCTGCTGCACCCTGCCCCCAGGCTTGGCCTGACCTGAAAGGCTACTGGACTCCCAGGGTGGTTTTTACACATGCCATGTCCCTCCCCCTTCTCCTGGAACCCAGCCCATTGGCCTGGGTGGGGCCTGCGCAGGCAAGTGCTCCTTAAAACACCCCCAGGTGGTTCCCAGGCACCCAGGTTCTGACACAGATCTGAAAGCACCCAGGAGGCGGAGTCAGGGAGATGGCCGCAAGCAGAGGCCAGGCTACAACCCCAGCAGTCCAACCAAGGTCAGGGCTGGCAGAGCTCCCCTTCTCCCCTTCCCCAAATATACTAAAGCAAAGCTCCATCCTCCCCCTGGCTTCTGAAAATGCCCTCAGTTTAGAATACCCCTCCCTTCCTGTACCACCCACCTGTACCATGCCCCATGGTCCTCATGACCCTTCACGAGAAAGATTGCTGTCCACTTACCTCCCCTTCCTTTCCCCCCACCCCGCTCTTCTGCATTCCCAGCACAGGGCCCAGGCCCCGCACAGGGTGGGCACCCAGGACATGGTGGATGGCTCAGTGGGTGACCAGGTACCGGATGACCAGGCATCAGGGCCTGCATCAGCATGGGGCCAGGCAGCAGGGCTGAGAGCCTGGCATCAGAGGGCGGTTTCCAGATCTCAGTTCTGACCCCAGCCTCAGAGCCTCAGTTTCCATTCTGTGGAGTAGTACCATTGGTGGCTGCTAGGCAGGGCCATGTCAGAACGGAGGGCTGCAGGTTCAGAGTCCTGGAGGCCCAGTGAATGGCCAGGAAAGAATCAGAAGGCCAATGGGTGAGAAGCAGCCTGGAATCAGTGTCAGTGGCCCATTGCCAGCACAGAGCCAGCCTGCCCGCTGTATGCACCTCCCTGGGCTAGCTCTGCCATCAGCAAGGACGAGCTGAGGCCCCCCCCGCCTCCTGAGGTTCGTATTTTAGGGGCTGAGGGCCAGTGATGAAGAAGATAGAGTCCAGGCTTGTGGCGAGCACTGGGGAGGAAAGCCACAGCAGAGCCGGCCTTGCCTGGAGGGGGGTGGGCTGTCACTGCGCACACACCTCCATGTGGGTGACTCGCAGGGGCGTGAGCCCCCCACTGCTCTGAGGGGAGCAGACCCTGGCTGTGGGTTGGGTCTCCTCACCCCTGGGGGTCTGTGACCCCTGATACTTGTTAACCCTGATGTCCCCTTCTCCTGCCTTCTAGAAAACTCCTCCAGCACCATGCAAGTGGGGGCCTACATCTTCCTGGGCGTGGGAGCCCTCACCATGGTCATGGGCTTCCTGGGCTGTATCGGTGCTGTCAACGAGGTCCGCTGCCTGCTGGGCCTGGTGAGTCCCCATCCCCCCGCCCACCCTGGGGTGCCCAGCTTGTCACACACACATACGCACACGCACACGCACACACACACCTGCCAGAGGGCAGCCTGGCTGACCCTGCCCCCTCTCTCTGCAGTATTTCGCCTTCCTCCTGCTGATCCTCATAGCCCAGGTGACCGTGGGGACCCTCTTCTACTTCAACTCGGGCAAGGTGAGTCAGTGGGCCCTCGGGTGGGCCCATCGCTGGGCACTGGCTCTAGGCTTGGGGGACCGACAAGCTGCTGCTCAGCTGTCACGACATGGCAGGTGACAGCGACAGGCCCCCGGCCTCCCTGAGGGGGGAAGGCAGTGCCTACAGTTGGAACTGCTGGGCAGGGCTCTCACGCTTCCCTCGCTGCCTGCTGCACCATCAGTAAACTGAGGACAGTTATAAAAGTTAACTCAGGGTTGGATTGGGCGGGGAATCTTAGGAAAAACACTGAGCACAGTGGGTACTTCGTAAGTTCTTGTCATGTTGTGATGAAGGCATCTTGGAGCTACTCAGCCACAGATGAGGCCCAGGAATGACACTGCTAATAAAAACATGGTCCTTTGTGAGGAAAGCATTTAAATTTCAGGAATAGAAAACCAGGCTTCCCATGCCCTAAACCCTTAAGACATTTGTTGTTAACTTATCTACAACTCTGATTTGGGAGCCCAGAGACCTTGACTCTGGCCTGACACTCAGCACCCTCTCTGTGGTGGATTTTCTGCAGCATGCCAGTCACCCCATGGTCACAAGATGGTGGCCACCGGCTCAGGCACAGCAGCTACACTGCTGTGGCCAGAAAAGGTGGGAAAGGAAAACGCCAGCTAGTGCTGGTCTTTTTCTCAGGAAAGACAGACTTCCCCATCCTGGGTCAGAAGCCATCCCTGTCTCCTCTCTGTGTTATCTCCCCACTCCCAGGTAGGCAGAGCCTAGGTCTGAGATTCAGGTACCCTGACTTGTGGACCAACTCTGACAATGGTGCTGTATAACTTCCTAGAAGTGGCCCTGCCTTCTGAGCTGTGTATGGCCCTAGGCCAGCTGTGAGCCTGGGGTTCTAACTTACCCCCTGGGGCAGCAGGGAGCATGTGCCATTTCTGATGATATGCCGGGTGCTGGGCTGGGTAGCATGGTGGCCATATGCTAACTCTGCCAACCACCCCAGCAGATGGGGTCAAGGGGTACCAGCAGAGGGCCTGGGGTGGGTAGCCTGGAGGAGGAGAGGCTCCTGTGACCACCAGGGTGGGGCTGGCGGCTGAAGGGTTGGTCAGGAGAACCAGGGCTCCCCCACCCCCAAAGCCCACACTCACGGGTGTGCACGCCATGCATGGCTCCAGCAGTAGGACCGGTTCCACCTGGGAGACCACTGCGATGAGAACACCCTGGCTTACCAGCCCGCGCCGGTCAGACAGATGACCTTTCTCTTCCCCTGTGGCAAGGGAGGAGGCATCCAGGCTGCTCCATGTCAGAGGTTCCTAGGGGAGGGGGCTTCTCGCGGGTGCCTGGGGCCTGTCTCTGCAAGGAGTGACTACTCAGGCCTGCTCCCCACCCTCCACCCAGGGAGAGGGTGACAGTGGCTGGGACAGCTCAGGACGTGACTCACCTGATGACGTGACATGACACAGCTGCAGCTCCCAAGATACTGGGGGAGCCAACTGTGTAGACTACCTGGAGGACTGCCTACAAAAGCTCACTGGCAACTGCCCCCAGCCAGCGGAGTGGCTAGAGGCAGCTGCCCGGGAACCCTGGAAAGGGCAGGCTGCTGTGGATCATCCACTGAATAGGGCACCCCAATACTAGAGCACTAGAGGGGCCAGGGAGAGGTCTGGCCGGGCCCCATCGGGGGATCCTAGGGAAGGGAGACCTGGTTTTTACTGTGCGGTCACAGCTGGGGGTATTGGCCGAGGTCACTTGGGAAGTCACAACTCGTAGCCAAGCCCCCAGCCCCGCCCTGCACGCTTGTGCAAGGCACTGCGTTTCCTGTGGCCAGGGGCATTTAAGCAGCCTGAAGTGCCTGGAAAGTTTTCACGCTTGCACCACGAATCTTCCAGGTCTGACTCAAGATTCCGGTGACCCCTGTGTGGTAAAACAGCAAAGGCCAGGGGCAACCCAGGGTCAGGTGGAGACAGCAGGTAGTTATGGGGAAGGGGACTCAGGCCCCGGGGGCTGCACAGACCTGGTTATGGCCGGATGTTAGCCTGTGACCACACTACCTGAGGGCACCATTGGAAAGGAGGAAGGATGTATCATAGCTCGTGGTTTTGGAGCCCGTCCTCTTAGTCACTGGGCCCCTCTCCCATGGGCCTGTGGGATGGCCGGGGATCCCTGGTGACCACCATGTGGCAGGGGCAGCGCAGAGGGATGATAGACCAGGAATGGCCTCCAAAGAGGCCCCTGCCTCCTATCGCCTCCTTTGGGAATGTATTCCAGGCCTCAGAGCCTCAGTTTCCCCTGCTAGAAGTCGAGATGGGGTTCCCACAGGGGAGTCCCACACTAAGGGTGATTTGATGTCCTGGGAAAGCATGGATGGTGGCATTACATTTGTAGCCTTGCTGGAAGGGGCAAGCCAAGTGACCCCAGAGGAAAATCCTGGGTTCCCATGTCGCTGTGGGGAAGGAGCCTTCTGCACCCATCCTGGGTGGTTCAGTGAGCTAGGGACTGGGAAGAAGAGGCTGAGATGCTAGAGTGGCTTTGCTAGAGCCTCAGCCAGATCTGGGTTTCCCCAGCCCTTCCCCCCGCCCCCGGGGGCCCTTCTCCCCTCTCTTGGTCCCCTTCTTGGGTCCCAGTGGAGCCCAAAGTGAGCTCAGACCCTTGTAAACAATCCTAGCGGAAGGAGTCTGTGTCACCGGCCATTCCCAGGGTAAGCATGTGGCACCACGTAGCCATGAAGCAGGTCTTATACCTGCTTAGCCACAGAGGGGTGACTGGCTGCCCCAAAAGTGGGGGGGGGGGAGACGAGGGAAGGGCATGTGACAGGTCCCTCCCTGCCCCTCCCTCCTCGGCTCTCTGGTGACCTCTCCAGGTGACCTCCCTGGGCACTTGGTATCCCAGGCAGAGGCTCACGCTGGGCCAGCTGTGTGGCCTGGTCCCCACAGCCCGGCCTGCTGTGTCTCAGCCCCATTCTAAACCGCAAGATGCTGTGGTGTTCCCACGGAAACTACCCACCCCTGTGGAAACCACCGGCCTCCTCACCTTCTCCTGTCTGGGGTGGGGGGAGGGGGACCCTGGAGGGAGACTGGGGAGTCCGGCTGCCATGGCAACCACACAGGGTATAAACAGAACCTGAGGGCTGCTGGTGCCCAGCCAGTGGGTGGAGAAGGTGCCGAAAGGCGACTCTGCCCAGATGCATCTGGGAGCCTTGTGATGTGGATGCTGACAGAGCTTCCTGGGTGAACAAGGGGGTCCTGATCTAAGACACGCTTTCATCCAGACCTCTGCTCTTCCTCGTGTTGGCTGTGTGTGACTCTGGCTGACTTAATTAGCCTGTCCAGCCTTGTCTTCTGCATCTCTGTAATGAGGGAATGGGTCAATTCCTAGGTGACTGGCCCGCTGTGAGACACAATTTAGAGAATGTGTGCCACCGTCCCGATACACAACTCACATTCGATAAATGCATCTATAGGGGTTGTGATTACTGACAAGAAAGCTGTATAAGTTGTGGAACTCAGCCAGGCATTGTAGGTCATACTTGTAATCCTAACTACGTGAGAGGTAGAGGCAGAAGGATCTAGTTTGCCCAGGAGTTGAGACCAAATGTAAAGTACCAAGAGAAGGGCTGGAGATAAAGCTAGAGGCTCGCCTAGCATGCGTGAGGCCCTGATGTCGGCCCTCAGCGTGTGTGTGTGTGTGTGTGTGTGTGTGTGTGTGTGTGTGTGTGTGTGTGTGTGTGTGTGTGTGTGTGTGTGTGTGTGTGTGTGTGTGTGTGTGTGTGTGTGTGTGTGTGTGTGTGTTAATGTTAATCATAGGGTTTGAACTTAGGGCCCAGGCGCTGTCCCTGAGCTCATTTTGCTCAAGGCTAATGCTCTACCACTTTGAGCCACAACACTACTTCTGGTTTTTAGGTGGTTCATTGGAGATAAAGCGTCTCACCAACTTCCTGCCTAGGCTGACTTGGAACTGCGATCCTCAAATCTCAGCCTCCTGAGTAGCTAGGATTACAGGCAGGAGCCACCAGCACCTGGCTTCTTTTATCCTTAAATAAATAAATACACTGGGAGCTTTCCGGAGAGGGGAGATGCTGAGAGGAGAGCTGTCCCCAGCGCTGGTTTTCCGGGGTGACACTGGGGAGTGTTGGGGAGCCAGGCTTCGGGGGGCCAAGCGAGGGGAGAGGAGGTATGTTGCTCAACTCTCCTTGCTGCTTCCCTGCCTCAGAAGCGCTGCCTAGCACCCATGTCTGGTGTCCCCACGTCCAGCAACTCGGGAGCCCAGGGGGCCAGCCCAGGATCCTGCAGCCCAGGGGGTGGCCATGGTCTTCCCGTCCCTCTTGGCAGCCCCACGGAGGGAGGCCGAGGGGAGGCTGGAGTGTCTGGGTTCGCCCACCTCCCACCCTGACCCTCCTGCTCCACTCTGCAGCTGAAGCAGGAGATGGGCAACGTGGTGGCAGACCTCATCCGGAAGTACGATGCCAACAGCACCAACAGCCTGCAGGATGCCTGGGACTACGTGCAGGCGCAGGTGAGCCCGGGCACGGTGGGGCTGGCAGAGCCGGGGATGCAGGAGTAAGTGTGAAGAGTGTGTTCCTGCTGGGAAGGCATCTCCTCACAGCCCCCTCCCTGGCATCCCAGCCACTGCTACAGCGGCCACTTGGGGTCCCTGGGAAAGGCAGACCGTGGAGGGCTGCCTGGAGTCTTCTGTGCCCCAAATCCTCAGGCCTCTGTGTCCCCACACCCCCAGAGGCGCCAGCCAAGCCCTGCTGCCAAAGGAAGCATCCCAAGGGAGGTGGGGGGGGGGGGGGGGGGGGAGGAAAGGGGCTCCTGCCTAGAGCTCAGCGTTCCTGCATGTGCCTTTTTCGCCCCCTGCTGGCTTAGTCAGGGATTCACATCCTCCTTGACCAGGCAGCAACTGGGGACTGACCCCAGTAGCTCACCCAAGCTGTCTCATTTAGTCCCCTCCTCTGGGCCAAGAGAGCAGCTGTTAGCACAAAGCCCAGAAAGGCACCGTTCCCTCCAGACGAGAGCATTTTCCCCTGTACAACAAGCACAGCTAACCACATCTCCCTTTTCACTTTGCCAACCAGGAAGCTCAGAGCCCAATCTCAACCCTGCCTACACATGCTCAGCACATGATCTGGACTGAGCTCTTACAGGGCTTCCCAGGCCTGTGCAGGCTGCATTTGGCCCTCCTAAGACCCCCACCCCTCACCCCACGATAGGAACTGTGGTTGTCACTGATTTTTTGCAGATAAGGAAACCAAGGCTAGGACCTCGGCTATGGTGGCAGGTCTGAGGTTTAAATCCACCAAAGTACACACTCAGCCATTTGCCTCATGTCCTGTGCACCTATGTAGTCGTTATAACTTGAACTTCCCTCTTGTCTTTCATTGTGAACTCTGGGCTTGGGCGCTGTCCCTGGGCTCTTCAACTCAAGGCGAGTGCTCTACCACTTGAGCCATAGCGCCACTCCTGGTTTTCTAGTGGTTTATTGGAGATAGAGTCTCATGGGCTTTCCTGTTCTGGCTTGGCTTTGAACCATGATCCTCAGATCTCAGCCTCCTGAGTAGCTAGGATTGCAGACATGAGCTACCAGCGCCCAGCTGTGCCCTGATTTTTACTTTCACTTTTTTTTTCTGGTCAATAATGGGGTTTGAATCGTCCTGGGCCTGTCTGAGCTCTTTTGTTCAAGGCTAGCACTCTATCACTTTGAGCCATAGTCCACTTCCAGTTTTCTGGTCATTAACTGGAGATGATAGTCTCACAGGCTTTACTGCCCTGGCTGGCTTTGAACCAGGATCCTCGGATCTCACCCTCCTGAGCAGCTAGGATTAGAGGCGTGAGCCAGCAGCACCCAGCTTACTTTTACTTTTTGTGGTTTATGGTATTTCCCCCAAAGCTGCTTTAAGTCCCTTTTGGCTCACAGAGCTGAAATGAAGCCCAAAGTCTAATGCTGGTGGTTTGGCTGGAAGTGGCAGGGCTGGGTGGGCAGATCCAGGCCTCTGGCTTGGGCGCGTGGCCCACTGAGGTACCACGGACAGTGGCCCATCAGCCTGCCCCCCTCTCCACCAGGTGAAATGCTGTGGCTGGGTCAGCGCCTACAACTGGACAGAGAATGAGGAGCTCATGAGCCACTCGGAGGTCACCTACCCCTGCTCCTGCGAGAAGGGGGACAGTAGCCTCTTGGTGAGGAAGGGCTTCTGCCATTCCCAGAACAACAGCACCCAGAGCGGCAACGACCCCGAGTTTTGGCCTGTGTTCCAGGAGGTACGTGCACGGCCGGCCCGCGCTGGCTGCGGGAGCGGAGCCCCCAGGGGAGGGCCCCAGGTGTCCCCACACAGTGTGGGTGATGCAGCCCCGTGCTCCCTTGCAGGGCTGCATGGAGAAGGTGCAGGCGTGGCTGCAGGAGAACCTGGGCATCATCCTGGGCGTGTGCGTGGGTGTTGCGGTCATTGAGGTCTGTACTGCTCTCCCCTCCCCCCAGCCCTTCCTGCACTCGGTCCTGGGGAGCCCAAGGCTGGCGGGGGGAGGAGGAGGGCGGGGAAGGCTTGGCTCTCAGAGTCCCACGTGCCTCTGTGTCCTCAGTCAGGCCATGTCCCTCTCTGGGCTGCTCTGTTGCCGACAGGAGGGTGCTCATGGCACAGCGGAGGATCTGTTCTCTGAATGCAGACCTGGGTGTTGGTGTAGATGGTGGGGGGCAGGCAGGGGGCCAGGTGGGCCAGCATCCCCTGACCCTCAGCCTCTTCCCTCCCAGCTCTTCGGAATGTTCCTGTCCATCTGCTTGTGCCGACGCATCCACTCGGAAGACTACAGCAAGGTCCCCAAGTACTAAGGCTGCTCTCCCACCTCCCCACCTCCTACCCCGACCTCCCAGAGGGGTCCCCACACCCCCTCCCTCTTCCAGGCCCATCTCCCACCTCACTGCCAAGGCTTCTTGCCTATCCTGGGCTGGCTGGATGGGCGGGGACTTTCTGAGGCCTGGACCCTTCTCCCTGCCACCAACCACGAGCCCTGGTGGTTCTGTGGCCCCTGTGCTGTCTGCCTGCTAAGGCTCTCTGAGCAACTAGACCGGCTCCCTGTGGTGTCTCTGTCCCTGCCCAGGCAGCTGGGCTGGGCTGCTCCTGCCCAGGATGCCATGGAGAAGGGTACAGAGGCAGATGGATTGAAAATGGCGGGGAGAGGCTCGAATAAGCCCCAGGACTGTTGGGGTTGGGAGGGGGGGGACTGCCCACTGGGTGGGTCAACTTATTCCTATCATAATGCTTCTACCTTTTGTCTTTAAACATTTTTATGGAAGGTAGCGGAGAGGGTGGACTTCGTCCCTTCCCGGGGGCCTGACACAGCCCCTCCAGGCTCAGCTGGGGCCACACTGTGGGAAGGAACTAGCAAGCGCTACCTGGGTGCAGGGCCACCGGTCCCCCAAGGCACAGCACAGAAGTGGCCCTGCGTTCTCCAGGATTCCGAACTGTTCAGGGGCCAGAGAGAAGAAAATGGACTGGCCATTCATGGCAGCTGTCCCCTATCTCTCAGGCTGCGGGCGGGTGAGGCTGTGTGGTATCGTGGCCAGAGAGGGCCTGTGCTCTGTACACACCCTCACCATTGGAAGGCTATTAAAAAAGTTTGTCACAATCAGCCCGAGGTGGAGGGGTGCTTCCACGGGGATGAGGGGCCAAGGTGTCCGGGGAGGGTGTGAGCAGAGAGGCTGCAGCTGCTGTAAAAAGTGGAGGGGCTTTGCTGCTACCCCCACCCCTGCCCCCAGGGCAGCCCGTGTCCGGCCTGAAGGACCAGGGGCTCCGCAGTGCCTGGAGCCATGTTGTGTGTTGACAGGTGCAGATGGTCTACAGATCAGCCTCATCCACTGTGCAGAACTCAGGGCTTCCACGGCTGGGCCACGTCCTGCCCAGCCTGGGCCTCCGACTGAAGCCGGGGGCATTCATGGGCCCAGGCTTTAGACATGCAACAGAGAGGTTCTCCCTAGTGCATAGGAGGGGTGGAAGGTGGGGTGGGGCACAGCTAAGTGGACAAATGTCACCCCATGGGCTCCTCTCTGCTGACCTAGAAGAGGAAAGGGGGCCGGGCCCCTGCAGACGGAGGTGTTTCCACAGTGGCCACTAGGGGGAGCTGCCACCTCAGCCAAGGATCCCTGCGGGGCCTGGAGACTCCCTGATTACAGGCACCTTAGCCCAGAGTCTGGGTGACAGTGCAAAGCCCAGGGTGCAGGCAGGGCTCAGGGACCTTGGCACAGCCGGGCTGGGAAGGAAACAAGGAGTCCCCCTTGCAGTCTTCTGAAGTGCTTCCTGGGTCACATTGCTTTAGATCCCCAGGCCCTGGTAAGATGTAGCCACAGACTGTGGCCCCAAAGAGATATGGGCTGTGGGTCTAGTCATGGACTAGGAGGGGTGGCACCCTTTTACTTCAGGGGAGTGCCCTGAAACGGATGTTCCTCAGGGAACTTTCTGTGGCTGAAATCGGGCCTGCTGTACCACTCAGCCCTGAAGGAGACCTGGGCGGCTCCGCCTTCCAGCTGCTCGCCCTGGGCTGAGGGCTCCTGGCAGAGCCCCATCAGCATATTTTATCCATAACTTACCTTGCTCTGCAAAGCGAGTGCCTACATTAAAATATAAGCTTGGAAGAAGCCAACACAGCTGAGTTCTCCACAAGGCAACTCACCTAAGGATGGCAAATGCTTGCAGTGTGCTGAGCGCATTCTCCATGGCTGTGCTCCCAGCAGACATCACTAATTGATCGCTGGTCCCATTTTCTTAGCCCACATGCACCTGGCCCTACTTAATGGCCAACATCACTTCTTGTGGCTTCACTTCTTCTCAGCTCAGCACCATCCATCAGTTTACGGGAATGTGAGATGAAAGCCGTCCGCATCCTAGAGCTGTCATTGTTTTGTCAAACAATTTTTGCCTCTGAGCTTCCTGGTAGCCAAAGCAAAAACAAAACAAAAACAATTGTTTTTTTTTTTTATCAGTTATATAGTTGTATAGCTCTCCTTTCCTAAAGGATACTCTTCTTAGCACTGAGAAGTGCGGCTAGCTGGACTCACTCAGACACTCTGATACACACTTGCACACTCATGCAAACCATGATAGCCTTCATGTTGAGAACAACAGAAGTCATTGGACCAAAACACACACACACACACACACACACACACACACACACACAAAGGAGCTACTGTGCTTGGTCGTGTGCTGGTTATTAGAGAGCTCCGAAGCCAAACTGTTAACCATGGAGGAACTGCAAAGCCAGGGGACCAAGCAGGAAATCATGGGGCCAGCCACATGCAGTGCTAGAGAGAGCTGGAGTACGCTGTCCCAGGCTTACTGTCCGCTCTGCAGCACAGGGCACGCTGCTGGCCCCGCCCCAGGATGCTTTGTGGCAGGGAGGGAGCTGAATGAGCAGCGTGAGGGCTCCGGCTAAGCCAAGAGGCAAAGCTTGCTTCCTCCCTGCAGGCTTGGCCCTGTACCCACAGCTAGAAGCCAGGGCGTCTTCTGAACGTGGAACTGTGTGGCCTGGTCCAGCTCAGACATCCCTGGTCCCAACAGCAGATTCCAAGTCCCTAGGCCACAGGGAGGCTCCTGGTGGCCTGACTCTGAGGAGGGCTTGGGTGACAAATGGGACAGACTAAATTTAGTGAAGACTGGGGGTGCTGTGTGGCCTCAAGGGCCCTGCCAGACCCCCTGAGCCTCTTCTGAGCACGCCTCTGCTGAGCACTGAGCAGTATGAACAGGGCTGTGTGGGGCTCTTGTTTGGGATGTGCACTGTGCAGATTGTTCAGCAGGGGTGACCAGGTTCACCTGGTCATCCCAACTGAAGGGCAGGAAGGTGTTGGCTTTGGGCCTCCAGCCCAGAGTGTAACCATGGAGATCGGTTGCAGGTTGGGGCTTTACAGGAGAGGCGATGAGGGAGATAGGACCCAGGAGTGGGATGGGGGTGGGCGGGGACAGGAGGACTCTGGAGGTAGGAAGAGGGGACTGGGTGCACGGAGCTTTTCTGCCTTTGGGATAGATTGCAGGGGGTGGGGAGGGGAGGACAGGGGAGATCTCTATTAGGACATCCTCAGAATTTGAACCTCAGACTTACACGGCTTTCCCAGGTGTGTGTGTGTGAGAGAGAGGGGCCCTGTGACATTCTTTAATGAAATCTCTCATAACATCTCAGTTTCAACTTCCTGTCCCCTCTGGGCCTGGAAAGTTCTGGCTGGAAGCACCTAGCCCTCTTTCTTGAATCATTAAAGTGTTCTGTTGCCTGTCCCTAGCCTGTGGCCCCAGGATCCTCTCTCCCAAGGCAAGCCAGGGGCTGATGGGCCCTCTGAGCCAATGCTAGGCCTTCAGGGCCAGACATGGTGGCTTGCAGGCTGCCCTCATTCCTGCCATAGTCTAGACCAAGGGACACACTGGGCAGAGAACGGGCTTGTGGGCCTTAGCGGGCAGGGGGTACGAGGCTGCCCTTTGGTGCCTATGCCTCTCCCTGGGCTAGGCAGAGCTGGCTCTCAGGGCTGCTTGGGGAGTCAATGGCAGTGCCACGGGGGAGGCTGATGGACATAGACACTGACCAATGGGAGCAGAAGAACTGAGTTGGGCAGGATCCTTGTGTGTGGATTGGAGAATGGCACAGACCTCTGAAGGGTGAGCGGGGAATTTCGTCAGCTAGTGGTAGAGAACTTTGTTTTACTCCCTGGCTTGGTGTATGTGGTGGGGGGGAGGGGAGTGGGGGAACTGGGGATATCAGCCTGATGTGCCTGCATGTGTTTGCCCTTCGCTTTACCCCTCCACGTGTCAGAGACCCTAAAGCCCACCTCCCCTGCCCAGAGCTCAGTCCACTTTCAGCTAGGAAGGACCCCAGCTATCTTCCCTTAAACTGGGCTGTGGGTAGCCATGGTGGGCATGGCTGACCCCATGACAGCCTTTCCTTTGGGGTACTCTCAGCACCCCAAGTGTGACACCCAGCCTGTTCCTAGCCCTGGGGGCCTTCCAAGGAGCCATTCACCTAGGGCTCCAGCTTGGGTAGCCCAGCTAGGGCCGCCACCAGCTCCTTTCTTTTCTTTATATCAAATAATTTAATTACTAGCCCATTCTACTCTAATTAACATCCAGCCTAGAGGAGAAAAACAAAAAAATAAAAATCAACTCAGAACATGCTTTAGGGAAAAAAAAAGGATCTATTTCATTTTCCTTATGTGGCCCTGTCTTTGTCACACTCTCAGGGCCAATGTCCAATGTCCTCTAGGATCTTGATCCTGGGGTCTGTTTGGATCATCCAAACAGCTCACGCACGCTGAATGGAATAGACCAGTCCTAGGCTCTTTGGAGCCCATGGCCCTGCACACCTGGGCACATTCACAACCCCCCTCCCCCCCACACCACACACACACAAACACACATGGAGATGCTTATCTGCACACGACTGCTAGCTGATTACTGCACACAACCTAAGTCCAGCGCTGCTGCGGGGCCCTGGGGGAGCTCCAGCCCATCCTGGGGAAGGAAGTAGAAGAATGGACCAGAGTGGAACAAACAGGAAAGGGAAAAGCGCTCGCTCATCACTCAGCTCCTCCCTCCACATCCCTGATCCAGGCAGGGTCAGATCAGAGCAGCCCAGCTCGCAAGGACGGACGAACAACAAGCGTGTGCCTCTGGCCTCATGTGGAAAATGGGGTCTCTGATGGGTTCCTCTCTCCTGAAGTTCTTGGGGGAGTTACGGAGGTTCTGTGTATGCTGAGCTGCTTCCTGGAGCAGCCTGTCTCCTGGGACCTTGGGCCTGTGAAATCTTCCACACTTTCCCTGGACAGGAATGAGGAGAATCAGGCCCTGGGCCTCTGGGAGAGGGCCCTAGGTGAGAATCTACTCAGAGGAAGGTCAGGGGGATCTGAGCAGAGAGCAATGTCCTGGCCCCAGCTGTCCCCTGTTGCCCATCTGACATCATTTCCCCCACACCTGCCCCAGCAGCCTCTGGGACAGGAAGGAGCTTCCAGCAGTGTGCAGGTGGGTGAGTGGGGGTGATGAGTGGAAGGCGGGGGCTGGAGAGGCCCCGGCAGCCTGCTGGACTGTGTGGAAGGAAGGGGTGCTAGAGGAGGCTTGGGGCAGTACGGGCCTGCCCCCCAACCCCTGTGCCACATACCTGGATGGGCCCAGCTCAGGCTCACAAGGGGACACAGGGACCCTGGGATCCAGCAGCCAAATCTTGGAGTCTGTGGAGGACACAGGCCTCTGGGGAGGGTCTGGAGCTCCTGGCCCACCTCAGCAGGAAGGAGGAGGAGAGACACCTTTCCACAGAAGATCAGGCTCCCAACCAAAGAGCTAGCGAGGAGAAGGGCCAGGACAGAGAGGAAAGAGCACAGGTCTGAGAACAGGACCCAGCAGGCAAGAAGAGCTAGGCAAAGAAGAAATAAGAGTCCTCAGAGAGGGGACCATAGTCCCCATCAGGCATAGCCAGGCACAACTTCCTGTCACCACCATCATCTTCTGTTTACCCTGTGTTAACCTTGAACCCCCCACCATGCTTGGCGGGATGAATAAGGTCTCCCTTACCCCCACATGGCTGTGAAAACACATCCAGGGGCAGTCATTCACATTATCATCTAAACAAATAGCTCTCTTTGCAACTGGCAGCGAGCAACCTGTACACAGTGCATGATAGCTTTCTACAAAGAGGGCTTCTTCCGTAGAGAAGCTGGGAATGGCCTCTGGGGCCGGTGGCTCAGTCACTGCCCTCTCCCCTAAGCCTCAAGGCCGGTGGGGATGAAGACCTTGGTTCAGGAAGTTAGTGGAGAAAGTGGCCCCTTTCTGACTCAGTTTAATACAAATGGGTACTCTATCACCTGATGTCCACATAGCCTGGGATAGCAAGGCATGGACGGGGGGGGGGGGGGGGGGGGAGGGAGGGGCGGAATGGGGGGGAACAAACACAAGTTATGGGCTGGGAGGTTGAAATTCAGGAACAGAGAGAAAAACCAATTACTGGTGGCTGACTTGCTAGCTACTGAGGAGGCTGAGATCAGAGAGAGGATTTAGGTTCAAAGCCAACCCAAATAGAACAGTCCTCCAGACGCCATTTCCAGTTCACCAGCAATAAAACAACTGGGCTTGGAGGCATGTCTCTCAAGTGACAGAGCACCAGCCTAGCAAGCAAGCTGACTGAGTGCAAGGCCTTGAGTTCAGACTGCATTACCGGAAGGAAAAAAGACAATGAATATAAACGAGCGTCTCTCCTGGGATTTCCCTGTGCCCCTAAGGCCCTACAGGGAAAACCTTTTTAGTTGTTCTCAGGAGGATGGGAGCTGCCTACAGGTTGGTTGGTCTGAGACTCCCATCAGGGAGTTTGCTGAGTTTATCTGAGGAGGTAGGGGTGCGGGGTGGACTAAGTACACTGTGAGGACTTCCTCTGAGAACTGAAGGGCAGGGGCCCCAGCTGGCTTGGTCTACAGGAATGCAGGTGCAGCACATCCTGTGGCTTTTGTGGGCAGACAGGGCAGCAGAGGCAGAGCCCTGTTCTGGGAATCAGATGCCTGGCCCCCGTGACTCTGAATCCTGGCTTGTGACTTATCCTGGACACCAAAAAGTAGGGGGACAGTGTACCCATTCTGAGCTGGAGTCCTCACACATGCACACTCCTTCACAGAGTGTGAAGAAGCCAGGTGAGCCTGACAGAAGATGGAAAGAAATGGTCCTGATAGGTCCTGGCTGACAGCAGCCTGCCTTCACCTGTAGAGCCCCTGCCCTCCTGCAGTCCAGGTAGAAGAGGTCAGCTGGCCTCCCAGGAGAGACCAAGTTAAACACCAATCCACTGGAGCATAGGCTGCATAAACCAAGGTTCTGCTAGGCCAAAAACTTAGGGGCAGATTGTTACATAGCAGCAGCTGACTAATACAAAGTGGGCCTTGAGCAACAAGCATTGAGGGCCAACTGTACGCCAGGCCCATCTGTGAACCCTTGACAGACTCAATGGGTCTTTCCAGAAGCCTAAGGGTTGGTGTTGGATGCTCAGCTTTAAGACCAGGAAATGAAGGCTCTGGGGTGATGGTGACCTGTTGCAAGCCTGCAAGCCACCAGAGGCAGACAAGACAGGACTTAAGTCTGTCCTCACATGCTCACTTGCTGGTCTCCTTCCAGATGATTCTTAATGTCAGAGCAGCAGCAGCAGCAGCAGCAGCACTCAGAGGTGTAATGTATTCTGGACACGGGAGCTGACATCATACAGATGTTCTCAGCCTTCCTTCCGCTTCCCGGGAATTACGTCACATCTCACCCTGCTCTCCATCCCCCTTGCCAGAGCCGCGTGCCCGGCTGCTCCTGGAGAGACAGAAGCATACACAACACCCTTGGGTGATGGCGATTCATTTCTAACATCACCTCTGATTTCATTGGCAAGTGTTTACGGAGGGCAAGGTTACATGCCTGTCTCCTGGGTGTTTTTCCTTCTGTGACACACTTTCTGTCCCTTTTGAGTGCTGGGCCTTCACTACATCCCTGTGGTCCTCCCAGCCAGAGTGAGGATTGTCCCCTCCTTATGGGTGACAAAACTGAAGCTGCGGAGGGTGAGGTGGCCACCCCGAGGGCCATGTAACTTAAGTAGCCAGGACAGGACCAGGTTCCAGGTTTGGCTGCATTCGGGCAGGTTATCTCCTCCATTGCCACAATGTTGCCATTTGGGGTGGGGGTGGGGGAGGAGTTAACTTTTTCCGCTCAAGACTGGCACTCTACCACTTGCATCACAGCTCTCCTGGATTTTGTGTGGCTAATTGAAGATTCACAGATGTTCCTGGCCTGCTGGCTTTGAACCAGGATCCGCAGATCTCGGTCTCCTGAGTAGCTAGGATTGCAGAAATGATCGCACCAAGGCCACGCATCTGTGGCTTGAAAAATAAAAGTTATGTTGAAATGTTCCCTATGCTCTGTGTAGAGCAGCCCAGGGCTGGAAGGATAAAAGGCCAGAGAGGTTGGGGTTGATGGAGAATGTCCCTCTGTCCCTGTGTCATCATCGTCCTCCTCTTCCTCCTCATTCTCCTTCTCCTCCTCTTCCTCCCCCTCCACCACCATCACCACCACTAGATTATGGCCAAGTATTTCCAGAGAGAATACAGCTTCCAGGGGGGCGGGGGAGCTGCCCCCTGTAGAGGCACATGGCCCATACAGTGGGACACATGGGAACCCCCAAAGTCAGCCCCTCAACCCCAGCAGAACCAGGAAGAGAAATCCTTCCTTTCCCATGATCCCTTCTCTATCCCTGCCACTTCCCAGAAGCCTCCAGGATTGCAAACAGCAAATAGCCAGCTGAGGAAAGGGGCTGGGAGCAGGACTAGTCCAAAGAAGGAAAATGCAAGCCTTCTCCAGCCAGCTGCCTGGAGAGGGCAGAAAGGAGAACTGGCCTCAACCAGTTCAAAGCTGCTAGTATTTGCCACCTCTAATGGCCTAAGAATCTCCCCCTCCTTCCCCCTCACCTAGAGTTTGGACTTTGGACTCAGGGACTTGTGCTTGCATTCTACCTCTTGGACCATGCCTTCAACTGTCTTTGCCTTACTAGGACACATGCCATGTGGGTGTGTCTGTATGTGTGTGTGCTGTGTGTGTCTGAGTGTCTGTGTGTGCACACACGCATGCCCACCAGTGTCAGGTCTTGAACTTGAGGCCTAGGATCGCAGGTGTGAGCCGCTGATGCTCAGAGGTCCTTAGTTCTGTTTTCCACGGTGGCTGAGGTGACAGGCATGTGCCCTACCACCACATCCAGCTCCCATGGAGGCTTTGAAAGTTGAGGGGCCGGGGGGGCAGGGGGGACACACCAGGCTGTCTTGGAACTGTCTCTTCTCCACCTAAGAACCTGTATCACTTCATAGAGGTCAGAGGACTCTTGGGACTGGGAACTTTATTTATGAGTATGGCGGCCATGCCTCCTGAGGACTCAGCAAATGACATTGGGAGACAAGAATAAAGTAGTTCTCCATGTCCCTCCCACGAGTCCATCTCACCCAGGGCATCGGTTTTAGCCGCCATAGGACAAATCTGTCTCCTCAGCTTAGAGTTCAGCTCTACCTGCCCCCCTCCTGCCCCCTGCGGCCCCTGCCACCACGCCAGGTGGGCTGGATTAACATCAGGGCTTGTGTCCTGCCTTCCATCTCACCTGGGTGTTCAGTAGAGATGGAATCAAAGAAAGGAGCCCAAGCTCTCAGACAGGAGGCAGGGATTCTGCCCAGCCTTCCTGGCCTCTTGAATATTGATCCTAGAAGCCAGTCCAACAGTCAGCCATCAATCAGGCCTTGCCAGTCATTCAGACACACCGACAGCCTGAGGATCGTTCAACAATCAGTCTGATATGGTCATCACTTTTCAAAGACCCCTCCCAAATTCTAAGGGGGCTCTCCTCTCCTGAGGCCGAGGGGCTCCTGGCAGAGAGCCCAGTCCTGTCCCCATTTGGTCCCCTCCTGGCCGCTGCCTCTCTCCCTGCGGCCCCCTCCCAAAGCAGACGCTCTAGACTCTGCCAAAGCATTACTAACTGCTGTGGTGACGTCACCCTCTCTAGTCCCATCCTCCCCAAGCCCACTTACCCTTCACCCTTGGCTGACCCTGGGATGATGACACATCCTGGGTGGGGGAAGGGCGTCTGTCCCCTGGGACGCTCACAGAAGGTCCTCTCAGCCACCTCTGCACACGCAGGCTGCCTGCCTTCTGATCCAATGCTGCCCCAGCCTGAGCTGCTGGAGACTGAGCTGGACAGGAGCACCCACCCTGGGGCCTCTCCACTCACCAGCTGGGTGGCCAGAGACTGGTACCTTCACATCCCTGAGCTCATGTAGAGAGAAGACACAGCCTCAGGGTCCAGGGTGAGGCTGGAGTTCAGGAAATGTAGCCCAGATCACCCCATTTGCACAGGGACTTCATTCCCCTCCTGTCTTGGATTGTTCACTCCTGATTCCTCCGGGACCATTTGTAAAAGCTGTTTATCCTATGCTGCATGGAACAGGGCAGCTTATCATGCTCTCAAGATGCAGCAACATGGGCTACTGGGACCACTGCAGCTATCCCCCCAGAATAGGGCCAATCCTAGTGCAGGGTATGGCATGGGAGGGGCCCTGGGCTGCCATAGGTGGAAATTCCCAGCATCCTCCTGGCTGTGATGGCAAGACTTCCTCTCCTAAGCATGGCCTGGGTCTCCACTGGCACCATGATGGCTCTCCCCCTCTAAAGGCCTGTGGCTCCCAAGCTACATCCTGGATGAAGTCTTCACACAGGGGTAGCCTTAAGAAATAACCAGTCCCTCGGCACGCAGGATCAGCTGGCTGGCTTAGAATTGTGAGGGGAAAGTCTGCCTCAGGAGAGCAGAGAGCATGACAATTACTATCCCTGTCAGGATCACTGTACCTGCTGTCATTCCTGCTCCATCCTCTTCCCTGCTGCACCATCACCTGGGGGACCCCAGCGAGTACTATCAAGCCACGCTTCTCAGGAGTGTGCCCAGGATGATGACGAATTGTCACAGGGGATTTTATATGTCAGGCACACACCTCTCCATATCACCAGCACCAACACACACACACACACACACACACACACACACACACACAACTTAGTCAAGGAATGTGGCTGGTCCAAGATGGAGAGTCTACTGAGGGTCCTCAGGAAACTGGGGTGTCAAATGTGTAAATAGCTCCACTACACAAGAGAGAAGTGAGAAAAGGTGCCCATCTTAAGTGAGATGTCATGGATGGGAAGAAATATTCTCAATGAGGAGGCATAAGTTAAGCTAGCCCTGGGGAAAGCCAGCACCTTGATTCAAAGCTAGCTTTGCAGGTCAATATATTTGAAGCAGAAATGTCCCTTTAATGTAGTCCTTGATTAGTAATGTTCAGACGTGATGAGATAGGAATGGTAGAGGGGGAAGGTCTAACATGTTTAACCAGAACACTCGGCCTCCTATCAAAACTAAATCAAAAAAGCTGGACATTTGGCCCAAATGGTAGAGCATTTTGCCTAGCAAGCACAAGGCCCTAAGCTCAAAACCAAGTTCTGGGAAAAAAATCATTTATAATAGCATCAAAAATAATAAAATTCTGGGTACCAAGAGTTCACATCTATCATCTTAACTATTCGGAAGGCTGGAGTTGAGAGGATTGTGATGCAATGCTAGTTCTGGCCCTTTTCAATCCATTGTTGAACACAGTTCATGGTCCATGGTTCCCTTCCCAAGATACACAGGACGCTTCAATTGGGAAGATCCAAAGTTCCAGATTCGCCCAGAGAGAAAAGTAAACTAGTCTCCATCTCTCTAAGGAAAGCTTGGTGTAGTGGCATGTGTCTGTGATCCCAGCAATCACAGGAAACCTAAGGTAGGCAGATTATGGCTCAGGTACATGCCTAGATAGGAATAGAGACCCTATGTCAAAAACAACAAGTAAAGCCAGCCAGGCGCCGGTACCTTACGCCTGTAATCCTATCCACTCAAGAAGGCTGAGATCTGAGGATTACCCTTCAAAGCCAGCCTTGGCAGGAAAGTCTATGAGACTCTTGTCTCCAATTAAACACCAGAAAACTGGAAGTGAGTTGTGACTCAAAGTGGTAGAACACGAGCCTTGAGCACAGGTTAGGCACAGTGCCTAAGCCCTGAGTTGTTCAAGCCCCATGACCGACAAAAAAAAAAAAAAAAAAGTGAACCAAAAATCCAGAAGTGGAGCTGTGGCTCAAGTGGTAGAGTGCTGGTCTTGAGCAAACAGAAGTTCAGGGACGGAGCTCAGGCCTTAAATTCAAGACTCAAGAAACACACACGCACACACGCACACACGCACACACACACACACACACACACATACACACCAGTGAGAAACAACACTGTAGTTATAGCACCAAGTGACAGAGTACCTGCCTAGCCCTGAGTTCAAGCTAAAAAACAAATAACAATAATAAAATATTTAGGAATACACTTAACAAAAAAAGGTAAAACTTGCACTCTAAAAGAAAACCATAAAATACCACTGGTATAAATTAAAGGCAATTTAAATAAATGGAAAAACCCCTCCTGTCCATGAATAAGAAAAGTTAATATTGTTAAGATGGTAATACACTCCAAATTGATTCACAAATTGAATGCAATTCCTATCAAGATCCCAGCAGGCTATTTTATAGAAACGGACAAGCTGATCCTAAAGCTCATATGGAAATTTAAAGAACCCAGGAATAGCTGAAGCAAATGAGAGAAAGCATGAAGTCGGAGTCACACCTCCTGATTTTTAAACCCACTACAAAGCTAATGCAAAGAAGACAATGTGGTAACATAAAGAGAGAGACAGACCTGGAACAGAACTGAGAGCCCAGAAATAAAGTCAACAGTTTGGCATCCTTGGAAAAGGGTGTCAAGACCACTCAAAGAGGAAAACAATACTCTTTTTCCACAAATAGTGCTGGAACCCTGCATATCAACATGTGAAAGAATGAAGTTGGATCCTTCTCTTGTATCCCGCTCTGACGTTCTCTTACAATGGATCCTAAGCCTAAATGGAAGAGTTAAAAATGAGAAATATGCTTACAAGCAACTAAGACTTCCCTGCATAGGTATAAACCTTAGCAACCCTGGCTAGGCAAAGCATTCCTGATTAGATGTAAAACCAAAAGCACAAGAAGTGAAGGGAAACAGAGAAGAATATTTGTGCTTTGAAAGACACCATTAAGAAAGTGAAAAGACAACTGTAGGAAAAAAAAAAAAGGGAGAATGTGTTTGCAAATCATTTATCAGAAGAAACTCTGATATACTAACTATATAAAGAACTCAATGTAGCCAGGTACCAGTGGCTCATGCCTGTAATTCTAGCTATCAGGAGGTTGAGATTGGAGGATCTTGGTTTGATGCCAGCCTGAGCAGAAAAGTCTGAGAAACTCTATCTCCAATGAACCAGTAAAATGCGAAGTGGGAAAGCTCCAGCCCTGGGTACAAAGAAAAAGATAAGCAAGACTGCAAGACCCTAGGTTCAACCGCCAGTACTGCCCCACACATACAAAAAAATATCAATGTACAAAAGACAACCCACATGTAATCTAGCATTTGGGAAGCTGAGACAGGAGGATTATGAGTTCACGGATAACCTGACAAGTAATGGGGCTTGAACTCAAGGTCTTGTGCTCTCTCTGTGCTTTTGCTGGTGTTCTCCTGCTTGAGCCCCACCTCCAGTCTGGCATTTTGCTGGCTAGTTGGAAATGGAGTCTCTAGGATGTTTTTTTTGCCTTGAACTATGATCACAGCTTCCTGAGTAGCTAGGATTACAGGCACAAGCCAGTGGTGTCCAGCCTTAATAGAAATTCTTCAAAGAAGGTACACAAAGAGGCAATAAACACACAAAAGCATGCTTAACATGATTAGCCAGGGGGGAAATGCAAATCAAAACTGCGGTGGGAGATTACACTCCCTAGCCATAACTAAAAGATGAAGGAGAAGTAAAGAAAAGGAGAGAATACTAAGTTGTGGCAGAGCTATGGAGAGATTGGAATTGTCATTCATTCCTGGTGAGCATCACAACCACTTTGGAAAACAATTTGGAAATTTCTCAAACATGGATCTTATCACCCAACAATCCCACTCCTTGATAAATACCCAAGAGAAATGAAAAAGAGACATCCATAAACGTAAAAATGTATACATGCAACTTCATCATTGCTAAAACATGGAAAAACTCAATGTCTTTTGGCAAAATGCATAAGTAAAATGTGATGTATTCACACAATGGAATATTATTTGGCAATCAAAAGGAATGAAGTACTAAGTACATGTCATAACATGATGAATCTTGAGAACATTGTATGAAGGAAACCAGTCACCAAAGACAATTGTACAATACTATTTATGTGAAATGTCCAAATAGCAAAATCTGTACAGACAGGAAGCAAATTAGTGGTTGCTGGAGATGGGGGATTTGGGAGGGTACAAGGAACAACTGATGGTTAAGTAGTTTCTTGTTGGGTTAATGAAAATATTCTAAAGCTGATTGAGGTCATAGCTGTAAAACTCTGTATAAGTATACTAAAAGCACAGGACTAACAATTCAAATAGATAAATTATATCTCAACAAATCTGATTTTTTAATATACTCTAGGCAGAAAGGAAAATCACTCAGTTGAAGGCTTGAGAGTCAAGAAAGAATGCTGTACAAAGAAAATGGTATATATGGGGTTAAATATTCAACATGACACTCTGTTACATTTACACAACAGTAACACAGCCTACTACGGAAAAATGTACAGTAGGGTGAAACTAAAATGTAAGCAGTTGGTAGAAAGGTGTTAGAAGGAGAGCAAAAGGAATAAAAGTATTGTGAGATCCTTCTATTTGGAAGGACAATAAAATTATATTGACCTTGCTTTTGTTAAGTAAGAATGGTAAATTATTAAGGAGAACAACTAAGAGGATATACAGAAAAGATAAATCTCACCAATAAGACAAGAGAAACTCAATACACCCACAAAATCAAACCCTGTTTTGTGAGTGTTCCACAAGCAGCCACAGAGATGGCTGTGCGGACAGGGCAGAGCCCCACAGAAAATGAAAGGGAGGCACACTCCAAAACAGACATGTCCACTCCTGGAGTTCTGCACATCAGAGCCCACATTATTATAATCATTATTATTATTAATATTATTATTATTATTTGTTGCTGTTGTTACTATTTGTTTTCTTCATGGAGGATGAATCCATTTAATTCAAACTGAGGCAAGAAAGGGCAGACACAGGAAAAGACTGTGTATGAAAACTGTAAGTATGCAGAGAAAATATGAAGAAAATGACACCCAACCACATAATGCTCCAACAGCTTAAGACCACTAATAAAGACAAAAAACCCATAAACTGAAAAGCAGCCAGAAAGGAAAAAAAAACCCACAGTAAGCACAGTAGAACAAGGTAAAGGTGACATAAACTTTACCTTGTGAAGGCAGAGGAAAAACAGTTTTAAAGTCTGTGAACCTGGAAACCTTTATACAGGAAAAGCATCTCTCAAACACAGGTAGAAAAGTCTTTTCACACACATAAAAGCCAACGCATTTCAAGACTGGTAAGCCTAAATTACAAGAAATGTTAATCATCTACACTGGGCACCAGTGGCTCATGCCTATAATCCTAGCTACTCAGGAAGCTGAGATCTGAGGACCATGGCTCAAAGCCAGCCCAGGCAGGAAAGTCCATGAGACTCTTATCTCCAATAAACCACCAGAAAACTGGAAGTGGCGGTGTGGCTCAAGTGGTAGAGTGCTTGCCTTGAGCTGAAGAGCTGAGACAGAACCCAGGCCCAGATTCCAAGCCCCATGACTGACAAAAACAAAAACAGATAATCTACTACTTAAGGCAAAAAATAATTATGTATTGTGAGAGTTATAATATGTGTAGAAGTAAAATATGTGACAAAAAAGGCACAAAGGCAGGAAATAAAGGAACATATATTGTTGTACATATTTATACACATAAAATAATTTTATAAAACTTGCAGAAAGACCAAAGATGTATAACTATATATCCTAAAGCAAACACTATAACAATAACACAACCAAAGATTACAGTTGATAAGGTGAGAAAGAAGATTAAAAATATGTGATTGAAAAGGAAGCAAGAAAAGGAGAAAACTAGAACATATGAGACACACAGAACACAAGCAGTGAGATGTTAGATTTAAACTCATTTATACTAATAATCACACTAAATGTGAGTGGCCTAACCATCCCAACTAAAAGGAAGTGGTTGTTAGGTTGAATAGCCAAGATCTAATTATATGTTGCCTGAAAATATAAAGGCATAAGTAAATGAAAAGTATTAGAAAAAAAACTCTGGCTAACACAATAAAAAAAAGTTAGATTGTACAGCAAAGATTTTGCCTAAGTATATTGAGGGTTATTTCATAATGATAAAAAGATTCAATACTCCTAAGTGTTTTTGCACCTACATGAAGCAAAAGTGACAGAATCACGAAGAGAAATAGATAAATCCATAATTACAATAGGAGATTTTAGTTGATTCATTCTCAAAAACTCATGGGAAAAAAGTTGATAGAAAATGAGGATACATATTGACAGCTTGAATATGACAGACTCACATGATCTCACTGTTATTGTGAAATACTCTACCCCACAATACCAAAACAAATGTGCATAGAATATCTACCAAGGTATTATGGTTCCTAAACAATACATGCTAAAGCATTTAAGTAAAAAAAATGTTCTCAAACCAGAAATAAATTAAAATAGAAATAGTTATCAGAAAATCACCTGAAAAATCTGAAAGCAGGGGTTAGTGGAGTGGCTCAGTTGGCAGAGGACCAGCCAATGAGTGAAAGCATCAGGAACCAAGTTCAAGTCCCAGTCTCACACCTAAAACGAAACAAAACATGCTCCAAGCATTTGGAAAATAATGTGTTAAAAGTTTTAGCTGGGGGGCTGGGAAGGTGGCTCAGTGGTAGAGCGCTTGCCTTGCATGCATGAGGCCCTGGGTTCGATTCCTCAGCACCACATAAGAAAAAAGAAAAAAGCCGGAAGTGGCACTGTGGCTCAAGTGGTAGAGCGCTAGCCTTGAGCTGAAGAGCTGAGGGATAGCACCCAGGCCCAGAGTTCAGGCCCCATGACTGGACCCCAAAAAAAAAGTTTTAGCTGGGAACTGGTGGATCACACCTGTAATAGTAGCTACTCGGGAGGCTGAGTTATGAGGATGGTAGTTCAAATCCAACAAGGGCAGAAAGTTCCATGAAACTCTTAACCACCAAAAAATAAGCCAGAAATTGGGCTCAAATAGTAGAGCCTCAGACTTGAGCATATATATATATATATATATATATATATATATATATATATATATATATACATATATATATAGATACACATATATGTATATGTATATATATATAGAGAGAGAGCATATATGTATATATACATATATATATATATTCAAGCAAGAGTATGAGACCCCTAGTATCAGGAAGAAAAAGAGAAAGAAAAAATAGACACAAAGATTGGAAAAGAAGTAAAAATGAAAAACATTAGCCTATTTGCAAATAATGTGACTATTTACATAGACAATCCAAATGAAATTGTAGATGTACTATGAAGATGAAGAAGAGAACTTAGCACAGTTGCTGGTACAAAATCTACATAGAAAAGTCCATTCGTGACCAGTGAAATGGTGGCATTTTCAATGGCTGCCTCAGTAGTGGACAGGGGACGGCAGTGCCTCCTGCTTAAGCTTGTTGGAGGAAAGGCAGGGATGGGGGAGCAGCCATGACAGCATCAAGTCCTCTGGCTCCTCCCCTCTGGAGTTGGTGTAGAGCCTGCAGGGAATCACTGAGCTGACTCAGGTCACCTTGGTCTCAGGAACTCATACATGATGCAGCCCAAACAACTACCACACAAAGCAGAAAACACGAGTGACACAGAGTGGGAGGGTGAAGCCTGTTCCCAGGCCCTTGAGAGTGGGAAGAATTTGCTGGCAGACAGAGGGGACACACCATCCAGGGGACAGTGTGGGCTATGTGTGCAGTGGGGAACGTGAGCAAGTGGGGGGGGGGTGGCCTGCCACTGAGGGTGAAGGACAGGAGTCAGATTATGTGTCCTGAAAAGAATCTGTCACTATAGCTACTCAAAAGACTGACATCTGAGGATCACAGTTCAAAACCAACCCCTAGCAGGAAAGTCCACGAAACCTACCTCCTATTAACCACCAGAAAACTGGAAGTGGAACTGCAGCTCAAAGTGGTAGAATGCTAGCCTTGAGCACAAAGAGCTCAGGGACAGTGCTTGGGTTCCAAGTTCAAGTCCTAAGATCAACCAAGATTGAGAGAGAGAGAGAGAGAGAGAGAGAGAGAGAGAGAGAGTCACCATCCATGAGGTGGGGGAGGGGTTTCACATGAGTGCCACTTAGAAAAGGAGGCCCAGAGACAGCACAGCCCTTGCAGCTGAGTTCTGGAAGGACATTTATTCTGTTCCTTGTGCTTCTCAGTCACAGTGAATCTCCAGGGCTGTGACCACCCCCCCCACACACCCCAGTTTGGGAGGTTAGGAGAGAACCCACCCCCTCCCCTGACTGACAGAGGAAGCCTCCACAAGGTGTTTACTGCAGGGACCTGGACAGCCAGCATGGCCAGGAGCCAGTCCTTAGTGCTGACTCTGGGTTTGGGAAGGAAGCAGGAAGGGGGTCTGGATGTTTGAACAGCTGGAGTGGATGAGGGCTCTTACTCCTTCCTCTCTCCTCCCCTGCGTCCAGGCTCAGATGCCTCTGCTTATGCCAGGCTCAGACTATGGAAGGGTCCACTTAGTGGGTCCCCCATGGCTAGTGGGCATTGCCCGCCCTCAAACAGGTGAAGGGCAGAAGAAAAGTACTTGGCATTTTTCTCTGGGGTGGGTTAATGGATGCACACACACACACACACACACACACACACACACACACAGAGGCAGAACATGCTGTGGAGGAAGGCCAGAGATCCAGCTCTTAACCAAACTCATCTAAATCCATCACAAGTTACAGCTCAGTCGGAAAGTACCCAGGACACCTGGTCAGTGCAGGACACAGGAGCCACCAGGCTGGAAGGTATGTGGGGATCCCAGCTTCCCACTTCCCTGTTTCCTCGTGAACAGAGGCATGGGGCAGTGGTGGGAAGGCTTGGAGATTTGGGAGCCTCAAGGAGGACTTTCTAGCCACCCCTCCTTCCCCCGACCCAAACAATCACATTTTCTAGAAACACTGGCATGAATTTCCTCAAATGGCTGTGGAAAGGGCATTGCTCCAGCCGTGTCCCCTGACTCGAACATCCTGGTACCCATCCTACAGAGCCAGCATCTTCCTGCTCATCCATCCATCCCAGGCTGTGTCATGGAGCCTGGGCAACCATGGGGGTCACTTCCTGCCAGTAGCCATGGACCCTGAGTTGTGCCCTGTCATTACTAGTTCTAGTAGGAACTGGATTCCAGTGGCTCCATTTAGGCCAATTGTGTCATCTATTCTAAACTAAACCATGTCCTGGGAGCCTCATGGACCAGTGCTTCTGTCAGTGAGGATACTCACATGGAGTAAGATGGAGTCTCTAGCAAATTTCAGAGTGATTAGCTTCATTAGCCCTTCCTGGGCAAAGGGGAATTCTCACAGGTGACCCAGAGCAAGCTATACATAGGAAGCAAAAGGTAGAAAACAACCTGTCACGTGCATACACACACACACACACACACACACACACACACACAGAGGCTCTGAAGCACAGACGTACAGATGGACATATAGATGGATGTGCAGATAGATGTGAAGATAGACAAATGGACAGCCAGAGTGCAGCTGGGCATGCAGATGGAAGATGACATCCAGACAGACGTGCACACGTCCAGACAGAGGTACTCATGTACATGTAAATGGATGGACAGAAGTACAGATGGATAGACAAACAGACAAATGGACGTGCAGACAGACATGTAAATGGACGTGCAGATGGATGTACAGAAATACAGGCAGACGTGCAGAAAGACAGACATACAGTGGATGTGCAGCCCAGCATGTAGAAGGATGAACTAATGTCCAGATGGATGTATACATATGGACAGACGTATAGATGGACATGCAAAGGGATAAACAGACAGATGAACAGACAGACAGTGTGGGTCTCTGTGCTGGTGTGTGGGATGCTTCTCAAGATGAACCACGCAGAAGGTTCATCCAACGCAGAAGGTTTCCCAAAGCAATTACATGTGTGCATGGGGTCCCCTGCACACAAGACCTTGACTTGTCACCAGCAACACAGGCTCAGGATCAAGTGAGGCATCTCATCTTGCCCAAGCAGACTTGTAGTTTCTAAAAGGAGACAAAATTTGGAAAGTTCTAAGGCAGAAGCAGAAGGATGTGAAGACAGACAGACGGACGTACACATGGACATGCAGCTGAAGGTGCAGACGGATGAATTGACAAACAGACTACAGTCAGACGTACACATGGATGTACAGATGAACGCACACACGTACATACAGAAGTACAGATGGATGTTCAGTCAGACAGTACAGACGAACATGCAGACAAATGGAAGTACACACAGACAAATCTACAGACGAACATACACATGTACCTACAAAGTACAGATGGATTGCAGCAGGACGTGCAGATGGATGTGAAGATGGACAGATAGACATCCACACAAACAGACGTACAGCTGGACAGTCAAACAGACATGTGGATGGACAAACTGACATCCAGACTTATATGTACACATACAGATAGATGTATACACATACATACAGATGGATGTACAGATGGACATGCAGATGGACAGACAGATGTACACATGAGCAGATGTACAGCCAGATGTACAGTCAGCATGCAGATGGACAACTGACCTCCAGATGGACATGCACATGTACAGTCAGATGTACACAGGTACAGACAGACAGACATACAGACGGACATTCAGATGTATGTGCAGACAGATGAAAGCTGAATGGACAGACATGTGGGTGGATGAACTGACGTCCAAATGGATGTGCACATGTACAGATGGATGTACAGACATACATACAGATGGACATAGAGACGGACATTCAGACAAATGTCCAGGCAGACAGACAGACGTGCAGACGGACAGACAGACATACACACGTACATACAGATGGATGGCCAGATGGACAGTTGTAAAGACAGACAGTTGGATGTACAGACAGACGTGTACACAGACAGAAGTACAAATGGACACACATATGGACAGACAAATGGACAGAGGTGTAGATGGACGTGCAGACAGAAGTACAGAAGTACAGACAGACAGATGGACATGCAGACAGACAGCTGGACAGCTGGCTGTACAGACAGATGTGCAAACAGACAAACTGATGTCCAGATGGATGTGCATATGTACAGATAGACGTACACACGGATGGCAAGACAGACATACACATACAGATGGATGTATGCACATATGCATACAAGTACACGGACAATCGTACAGATGGATGTGCAGATGGACATACACATGGATAAACGTACAGTCAGTCATGCAGGTGGACAGACAGACGTACACAAAGACAGATGAAGCAAGTGCATGCCTTGACTTGTCACCAGCAAGACAGGCTTGGAATCAAGTGAGGTAGCTCATCTTTCCCCAGTAGACTTGTAGTTTCTGAGAGGAGACAAAATTTGGAAAGGTTTAAGTTTAAAACTTTTAAATTAATGTTTAATTAGCTAGTAATACATAGTTCCAAAAGCTTAGGAGTATCTGAGAAAAGCCAGCCTTCCCCCTCCCCATCTTTTCCCTTCAGAGTCCTGTGAGTGCAGGACTGGAGAAGGATCTGGAAATGCCTTGTCCCAGAGGTGTCCCTGTCCAGATGGGCAAGTGTCCACTGTAGGAGTCACCTTGGAAAAACCCCAGATCAAGGAGAGATACGTCAAAGTGACTGCTGAGACCTCTCTATGTGGGTCCAGCTGGATTAGAATCCAGCCTTGGCCTCCATGCTGTATTGTCTTTGGAGCACACAGCTCCTCTGCTTCTGACCTGGGGGCAGTAGCATGCCCAGATGGCCTAGGGCCTTCCCAATACAGAGCCACACACCACACACCACACATCAAGCCAGGCCTCTGAGGGGTGAGGGATTCCCAGGGTCTGAGCTAAAGCAGGAACCCATGCCGGGGCTCTAGACAGGGTGGTTCAGGTGGTGGGGGAGGCTGTTTCCTCCTCTGTCTCTCCTCTGACCAGATATGCGTATAATGGAGCCATATGGCTGCACTCCAACTGGCCTGTCTTTGCTGGCAAGTGTGGCAGCCTGTGTGGGTGGCCTTCCTCTGCCATCCTTCACAAAAATGAGGTCACTGGTAGAACCAGGTGGCAGGCCGGTGGTGGACTGCAGCTGGGAGAACCTAGGCACAGCTCTTGCCATTGCTGTAAGGAGCCAGAGGCCCAGCAAGAGCGCAAGGCCTCTAGCTTGATTTCCCAGATGTTTGGGATGTGGCTGCCCTCTAGGCTACATTACCTGGAGGGAGGCAAGGACAGGCCCTGAGCATCCTTCCCTGGGGCCACGGAACTCTAAAGGGAGAGGGCACTGTGCTCCAGCTCCCCCGGTGTGTGTCCCAGCCTATTACCACTGCTTGGCTGTGGTTCACCCCACTATTTCCTGTGGTCATCATTCCTTGGTAGGAATGAATGGGTGCTCGAGGTGTGAGTGAAGTAGAGCAAATTAATGAATGAGTGAATGAGTGCATGAACGAAACAGTGAGTGAATGAATGAATAAAAAGTAAATAAGTGAGTAAATGAATGAATGAATGAAAAAGTAAGTAAATGAGGGAATGAATGAATGAGTGAATAAATGCTTGAGCAGATGGTTGATAAGGGAAGTGAGTGGGAGAATGTGTGAGTGGGTGAAGAAGTGAATGAATGAGTAGGTGAATGGGTGAGTGAAGAGTACATTTATGAGTGGCTGGGCCTGCCGGCTGGGTGGGAGTGGTCTGGGTATAGGGGGCTGACATTGGTTCTCCAGTTGGACCCCACCCTGTCTGAAAATGGCTGCCTCCTTGCCCAGCCTTGCGGTCTGCCTCCCCTCACCCAGTGCTGAGCCCTGAAACTTCACAAAGACCATCTGTGAGCTCAGACCCCCGTCTTCTCCC
Source organism: Dipodomys spectabilis (assembly GCF_019054845.1). Taxonomy (NCBI): domain Eukaryota; kingdom Metazoa; phylum Chordata; class Mammalia; order Rodentia; family Heteromyidae; genus Dipodomys; species Dipodomys spectabilis. Next base: position 609,600 of record NW_024871276.1, on the reverse strand, counting down.
CTGCTTTCCCCAGCCCCAGCCCCTCTCCCTTCATCCCTTCACCTCCCATTAAAATAAACATTCATTTACTGGGGTTTCCTCAGGGCACCTCCCTTACCCTGGGGGCAGTCCCTGCCTAGCCTTGTAAAACCCCCTTTTCTCCTCCGGATTTCTTTTAATTGTCCTTTTCCTTTTCCTCACTGCAAGGGGGGGTGGGTCGGGAGAGGTGGGGAACATCAGCTGGGCTGACCCAGCTGGGTCTCCAGAAGCCTGGAGCAACTTCGGGAAATGGGAAACGAGGTGACAGCAGGCACTCCCAGCCAGGTGGGGATTAAGTTAACAGGCTGTCAAATGATCTGGGCAGCCCCCTCTGGCCCCTGGGCTCTGCTTGCTGCTTGAGGAAGGGCACAGGAAGAAAGGCAGGGGGTTCCCCACTCCAGCCAGGGGCTGGTATGTCATAGAGCAGGGACTCTGGGACTTCCTCCCAGCTGTCTCCTCCTTTCTCCTGTGGTCTTCCTGAAGCTGTGGTTCTCAGGGCTGGCCTGCATGTGTGAACTGGAGCAGGCCTGGCCTCTGATCTCACCTTTTAGAAGCTGGAATGCTGAGATCCCTGCTTCCATCCTAGCATCCGCACACGGGTCCATCTAGCTTACGCGTGTGCTAACACCAGGTGCTGGGGATACAGCAAGATGACACAGATGAGAACTCAGTGTGACACCAAAGCTCTGATCACAACAGAGGGGTGTTGGGAAGTTGAGGAGGTTGAAATTTGAAAGACAATCAGTGGAAGTCCCCATGAAGACCTAAAACAGTTTGACCTTAAGGCTGCTCTATGGAAGTTCACCTTCTCAGCTTAACCTCCTCCTGGGGCCATCTTGCCTGCTGGCAGACAGAGACAGCCCACCATGGGCTTCACCAAGTATCTCCTTCCTGGCAGCCATTATCTACTCTGCCTCCATGCTGCAGGCAGTTGTTAAGATTCCCCCGGAATCCCCTCTTTCCTCTCTTTGTACCCATCTGGGAAATTCCAACTCTAAATGAATTCCTTCTCTGAGTCCTTGTTACCTGAACCAGGAAGAGCAGAAGACCACATTGTAGAAGAAAGTCATCCTTGGGTGCCATTCAGTTTGGCCTGTGAATTAGCAGCCCCAGCATCATCTGAGAGCTTGGCAATAAAGCAAGTTTGGGGCCACTCCATACCTACTGGTTATAAGGTTTTAACGGCTCCTGGAAAAGTCTCAAGGGGGAGAGGAGGGGAGGGGAGGGGAGGGAAGAGGAAAGAAGGGAAGGGGAGGGAAGGGAAGGGTACCATGATACATTGGCAAGTACTCACCTTCTATTTGTTCCTAACCAGTGTGGCTCCTGCCCCTCAACTCTCCTGAAAGTACTGCCTCTCACTAGACTCAGTAGTGACCTCCGTACCACTAGTTCTAGTAAGAATTCCAACCCGAAGCAAGGTCCCACCTGTTGACCATTTCCCCCCTTTCCATAGAGAACAATCTCTTCATTGTTTTCTGCAAAAATAGTATGGCTGGGCACTGGTGGCTCACACCTGTAATCCTAGCTACCCAGGAGGCTGAGATCTGAGGATTGAGGTTCAAAGCCAGCCCAGGCAGGAAAATCTGTGAGACTCTAATCTCCAATAAACTGCCAGAAAACTGGAAGTAGCACTCTGGCTCAAGTGGTAGAGTGCTAGCCTTGAGCTGAAGAGCTCAGAGATGGTACCCAGGCCCAGAGTTCAAGCCCCACAACCGACCAAAAAAACATATCCTTGTCATAACAACTAATAACAGAATATAGACCTGAAGAATGCAAAAGAAAACACTCCCTAGTCCCATCACCCAGAAATAATTGTTACTAATACTTGATTAATATGATTTGACATATTTCTTTATGTATATATGCAGATGAAAGGGATGAGTAGATAGACAAAATAGGAAAAAATTAAACTAGAGAGAGCAGCACCATGGTGATATAGAATGATCTACATCCTAGGCTAAAATTTGAACTATTGCACTTGATTTTATTGACATTTTAATAGCATGAAAACCAAGTTCGATAGAGAAAAGGAAACCGAGTGAAATAACAGAACCATTTAACTTGTTGTCCAGATCTTCTGAGGTTAAAGAAGAAAGAATTAAACACAAGCACTACTCTTTTTTTTCCATTTGTTTCATAGGAGGCCCATGTTAGCAAACCCCATAGCTTACCAACTTTCCTGGTTAGCTAGGTTGAGTAAATAAGTACATGTATTGTGGATAAATAGAGTCAGGCTTCTCACTGTGGGAGAAAGCAGTTACCACAAGGAAGGAAGAGCTATACTGGATTGGTGGATAAAGGCATGGTTATGTTATGCACATTTTACTGAAGAATAGTTGAAGGACTGCCATGGATAACAAAGTCCTAGGCTGAAATCCACACATACCCAATTCCTTATAAACAATGGCACAGGATTTGCACATAACAATCATACATCTGCCCATGCACCTCAAATTGCCTCTATAATTCTTTATGATACATATAACACCTAATATAATGTTAAGTACTATGTCCATAGCTGTTAAATTACTTTTAAATAATTTAACAACAGGGGGAAAGGTCTGTGTTTGTTCAATACATTTTTTTCCCTTTGTGCTGGTACTGGTGCTTATATATATATATATATATTTATTTCTTTTGGTCAGTCATGGGTCTTGAACTCTGGGCCTGGTATCTGTCCCTGAGCTCTTCAGCTCAAGGCAAGCATTCTACCACTTGAGCCATAGCACCTCTTCTAGTTTTCTGGTGGTTTATTGGAGATGAGAGTCTCACAATCTTTCCTGCCCGGGCTGGCTTGGAATCGCAATCCTCAGATCTCAGCCTCTTGAGTAGCTAGAATTATAGGTATGAGCCACTGGCATCCAGCTGGAGCTTATATTCTTGCTTGGCTCTTTTGGCTCAAAGCTGGCACTTTGCCACTTGAGTCCTAATTCCACTTTTGGCTTTTTGGTGATTAACTGGAAGTAAGAGTCTCATGGACTTTTCTGCCCTGGCTGGCTTTGACCATCAATCAGTTCTCAACCTCCTGAATAGTTAGGATTATAGTTATGAATTACCAAAATCTTGCCAAAAATTGTTTCTGGTGATACCAGAATTTGAACTCAGGGCCTCATGCTTGCAAGACAGACTTCCTGCCACTTGAGCAATGCCTCTAGCTTCCCACTTGTTCTGCTGGGATGTATCTCCATTTCCTGGAGATAAGACTATCAAAGAATTTGTGGCCACATACTAAAATGATTATGTGAGATATTAAAATCGAGGTAGCTGGTAGGGGGTGGGTGACCAAGCACTGCAAATTTTCTGTAAATTCAAAATTATTTCAAAGTGAAAAAGTTAGGGAAATAAATTAATACATTGAAACTGCAGAGACTACTAAATTTTGCATATACACTTTTAAAAAGTGACATAAATTCTTATTGAGCTTTTTTTAAAAGGAGAAGCATAGTATTTGAAATACAAATGATGGAATTATAATACTTACATTATTTTTTATTTTTTTTTTATTTTTATTTTTTACATTATTTTTTAAATGACACCTTTCCCCACTCTGACCCACACTGAGTGACTCTTGCTGCAGGAAATGAGGAAATTAGTGCATTTGTGCTGCCTCCTGCCTTCTCTCCTCCACTCTCTATCCTCATCATTCATATTACAGTTATTCTTACTGTTTGTGATTATGACATTTATACTGTACATTAGGCTCCCAAATGTTCTATTTCTGTATTTTTGTGGATTCAGAGCACGTGTCTGCTCTGTTTCACCATTCTTGCTTGGCTTTGATGAAACCCTTTTCTGACTAGATTCCCATCTCATAGTGCATGAAGTGGCCTGGAGGCCTCTCAAGCCCTTATGGAAACTGGGGTTTCATGAGTCTGGGACCCCAACAAGCCCACTCTAGATAGCTTGCTCTGCTCCTCTTACCCCCTAGAACAGCTGAAGCAGCCAGTGAGGATAGGTCTCTGAAACTGTCCCAGGGTTATTATTCCATGGACAGAACCTCAAATGGCCCAGGGATAGGTATTGGGAGGGGGGCTCTAAGTTATAGGTCCTGATGAATTCTTTACTGTGATTTGGGGCCATGATCAAAGCTATTACTTTGGATTCTTGTCTCCAAGACTACTGGTCTTCCTTCCACCTTCTTGTTTTCTTTCTTCTTTACTTATTTATGAAAGGAAAAGATGGGTACCTTCGTTTATTGTTATATACACTACTCATTCACTTATCTACCTATCTACATATCTATACATCATCCATCCATCCATCTGTCAACCTATTCATCGTCCATCTGTCCATCCATTTACACACTTCACACATTCTTCCATCCAGCTACCCTTTATAAGGCTATCTGTTCATCATCTATCATCCTTCATTTATCATCCTTCCACATTTCACTCTTTCATGTGTTACCCATCTATCCATCCATCCATTTATTCATTCCGTCATCTTCTGTACATCCCTTGTTCAAAAGTCTTAGCTTTAGCAGCAATTGTAACAATAATATTAGTATAAACAGCAATAGCTACTATTCATTGAAAGAATTGTGCTAATCATTTTGTTTACATTGTCTGATTTAATATACCTCTATCCAAAGGATCATATATCACAGCTGAGGAAACTGAGATAATTAATCACCTAAATGCTTCCTGAGGGCCACAAGTATGCAGCAGACATCATTTCTCTGACTTTCTGCCTGCCTCTAGAGGGAAAGAGATCAAGCTGTTGAAAATACAAGGTATTAGCCAGGTGCTTAGAGCTCACACCTGTAATCCCAGCTACTCAGGAGACTGAGATCTGAGGATCACTGTTCAAAGCCAGGAGAGTCCATAATACTCTTATCTCCAATTAACTACCAGAAAACTGGAAGTGGCGATGTAGCTTAAGTGGTAGAGCACTAGCCTTGGGCAAAAGAGCTCAGGAACAGTACCAAGGTCCTGAGCTCAAGCCCCATCACACACACACACACACACACACACACACACACACACACACACACACACACACACACACACACACAGCAAAAACAAACAAACAAAAAACCCCACCAAGGTATTCATAGACTAGAAACATAAAAGTAAAACAATGATAACAATATGTTACAAATTGAGGTTATCTTTGACAGCATCACATATATTTACTTGAGCTTCTAGACAGTATAGCACCCTGTACCTAGAAACACAAAGTTAGTAGATTATCAAATAATTTATTTGCTATTATATATGTTTGTAGATAAAAGATTGGAAGAAGGCTCTGGAATGACTGTTACTTGTTCCTCATACTTTCTCTACAGTGACCATCCTGAAGGAAGCAGGGCTAGCAGGCAGGAACCTGAGTTTGAGTCTCTTGTTGGTCCCTGACTGTCCAGATCCCTTAAGCAAGTCCTTTTTCCTCTCTGGCTCCCAGCTTCCTTATGTGCAGAATGCAGATTAGCAGTGCATCTCCACAGCCTCAGGTGGTCAGGCTTCTCCAGGCAGGGGCTTCCCCCACCTCTTGCCTGTGGCAAGGCTCTGTGCCAAGCCACCAAAGAGCCACCGGAGCCCCAGAGCCACAACGGTCCTTTCTCCCATGGTGCCAGGGTTGACCCAGAGACAGAGACAGAAACCTCAGAGCTCAGGCCAGGGCAAAAAAAAAATGCCCACAGCACCAACAGAGGCAGAGATAATGAAACACAGATCCTGATTCCCCACCACCACCACCACACAGCCCAGCACACAATCATCTCAACAGAACGTGGAACGTGGTGGTGACCAGCGACCTATAGCACACAGAAATAGTGATCTGCTGCAGCACCGCCGGACAGCTCCCAACCAGTTCCAGGATAAGTGAGTACCCCACAGGGAATGAGTACCCCACAGGGGATTGCCTCCTCCCCATCCCCCCACCCCCCACCCCCGCCATGGGAGAACAGTGCTGGAAGAAACCCCCAGAGCTTGACCCTGACTCCTCCCCCTACCAGTTGGGCTACAGGTCCCACTGAATCTGGGAATTGTGCAAATGCCCCAGCAACCAGTGGAGCACAACCAGCCCACCAACCTTGACCAAGGTTGGTTTAAGCTCCCTGGGAGGGAGCTTAAATGATGAAGCACCCAGTGGGCCACAGCAGCCAATGGCAGAAGAAGTCTGACCTGCATGTCTTGGGCAGAAAACCCAGCAGCCCAGGTCTCACCAGAGCCCAACCAGTGTGTCCCTGGCTGGGTACCAGGAGCCTGGGTTGGGCCTGGGGATGGGGAGCTTGAGCTGCCTAAACCACCCGTCCCTACTGAAATCAGGATCTGAGCATATGCCTCAACAGAAGGTAGAGTGTGTCTGCCCACCAGAATCTAACAAGAGTGAGCCTTATGTGGGTCAGACTAGCAGTTGGATGTCGACCCCTCCCCATCAGAACTGAGACCAGGTAAAGACTCTCTCAGCCATCCCAGGGCTGAGAGCAAGCTTCATCAATTGATATTGATCCAGAAACCAACCTGGAACCAAGCAAAGTCAGCCACCTATTGACCAAAACAGTCAGAATTTGGGATTGGTCTGCAATAATCCCTGAATACCCATGCAAAAATCATGGTGAAAAATTACAAGATTCATCTATAGCCAAGACAGCAAACCATCCACAAAGGCCAGCAGCCACCCAGGAAAGAACTCCAGTGAAAGTAAAAAGAAATGGAAGACAAATGCTACATCTAAGAGATGATAGTCAATGACTCAAGAATTAAAGCAAGAAATGGATCAGAAATTTAAAGAACAAAGAAACAAATTATCAAAACAGATCCAGGATTTCAAACAAGAGATGCACTCAAAAATAGATGCAGTATACATCTCACTAAAAGACAAGATTAATTCTCTGAGAACCAACACAGAAATCACAAATGTTCAGTTTTCTCCATGAAAACCACAATGGAAGCCATAGTTAACAGAGTGAATGAAATGGAAAACAGAATATCAGGTACTGAAGACAAAATTCAGCAACTGGAAAAAAAGTTACAGATAGGAAACAAATACTCAAAATATTCCAAAGGGAAGTCCAAGAACAAGCATACAGTGCCAAGAAATTTAACCTTTGCATAATTGGGGTGGACAAAGATGAAGACTCTGAATGCAAGGAATGCCTGGGAAAGTACCATCCGAGTCCTGAGAACCAATAACTGCCAACCCAGATTGGTATATCAAGCAAAGCAGGCATTCACATTCGACAGAGAAACTAAAAATTTTAATAGTAAAGAAAAACTGAATGAATTCATAAACAATGAGGTAGCACTACAAAGAATATTAAGAAGGGGATTACAATCTGAAGTAAACAATCAAGGTCAGGGATCCACATCAGATAGATATCACTAGAAGGCCAACTTAGTAGCACAGGAGGAAAAGAAAAGAAGAAAATCTTAGGAAAGCAGGAAAATGACAGGAAACACAAGGCATCTCTCTATAGTAACCATAAATATTAATGGGCTCAATTCACTAATCAAAGAAAAAGAACTGCAGATTGGATAAGAAACCAAGATCCATCCATTTGTTGTCGTCACAAGACCCATCTCACAACCAAAGACAAAAACAAATTCCCAGTGAAGGGACGGAGGAAGATCTACCATGCAAATGCTCCCAGAAAGAAAGCAGGAGTTGGCATCCTGATATCTGACAAAATAAACTTTTCACTAAAAGAATTATACAGGGAACAATCCTAGAAGAAGATACACCACTATCAATTTATACTCTCCAAACATTGGTGCACTCAAAAATGTTAAGCAAATACCCTCAGCGTTACAGGAAATAATAGATCCCAATACAATAATACTAGGAGACTTTAATACTCCACTCTCACCAAAGGACAAGTCTACCAACCAGAGAACTGGCAAAGAAGCCTCCAAATTAAATGAGCCATATCTCAAGTGGACTTACTTGACATCTACAGAGTTTTCCACCCAACAACAACCCAGTACACATCTTCTCAGCAGCCCAGGGAACTTTCTCCAAAATAGATCAGATCATAGTTCATACAAGGAATTTAAGCAAATACAAGAGGATCAACATAATCCTCTGTGTTCTATCCAACTATAGTGGAATCAAGCTAGTTCTCAGTAACAAAGCATACTGTAGAAATTTCTCAAACATATGGAAATTAAACAGCACACTTCTGAGCAACACCTGGGTCACAGAAGAAATAAAAAGTTCCTACAATTCAATGAAAATGAATACACATCGGGGGGCTGGGATGGTGGCTCAGTGGTAGAGCTCTTGCCTTGCATGCATGAGGCCCTGGGTTCGATTCCTCAGCAACACATAAGCAAAAAGAAAAAAGCCGGAAGTGGCGTTGTGCCTCAAGTGGTAGAGCGCTAGCTTTGAGCTGAAGAGCTGAGGGACAGCGCCCAGGCCCAGAGTTCAGGCCCCATGACCGGACCCCCCCACCAAAAAAAAAAAAAAAAAAGAAAATGAATACACATCACAAAGAAACCTGTAGGACATGGCAAACGCAGTCTTGAGGGGCAAATTCATTGCTTTCAGTGCACACATCAAGAAAATAGAGACAGACCAAGTAAATAATCTCATGATGCAACTAAAACTGTTAGAAAAGCAAGAAAAAATTTAACCTAAAATTACTAGATGGAATGAGATAACCAAAATAAGAACTGAAATTAATGAGATAGACTAAGAAAACTATAAATGAAATTAATAAAACAAAAAGCTGTTTAAAAAATCAATAAAATTGACAGGTTGACACATACAGAAAACTAAAAGTGCCTGTCACCATGCACTAAGATCAACTTAAAATGGAGTAAAGACCTTAACATCAAACCTGAAACTCTGAAACAACTTTAGGACAGAGTAGGAGAGACACTTGAATTTATAAGCACAGCAGGAACTCCTGAACAAAGTCCCAGGGTCACAACAAATTGGAGAGAGACTCAACAAATGGAACTACCTTAAAATAAAAAGCTTCTGCACAGCTAAAGACATAGCTACCAAACTAGAAAGACAGCCAACTAATTGGGGAAAATATTTACCAGCAACATATCAGACAATTATAAAGAACAACTTCCAGAATCTATACTCCCTGAGGAAGGAAAACCTAGCAGAAATGGATGAATTTTTACAGAAATACAAATTGCCCAAACTGAACCAAGAAGAAATAAATCAATTAAATAAGCCAACAACTTACAATGAGATAGAGGAAGAAATCAGAAGTCTTCCAACAATGAAAAGCCCCGGATCAGATGGATTCACTACGGAATTCTATAAGACCTTTAAAGAAGAACTAATACCCGTACTCCTCAAGCTCTTCTGAGAAATAAAAACAGAGGGAGCAATCCCAAACTCATTCTATGAAGCCAATAACACATGCATCCCCAAACCAGGCAAAGATCCAACAAAAAAAGAGAACTACAGACCCATCTCTTTGATGAATGCAGATGCAAAGTTCCTCAACAGAATCCAGAAACATATCAAAAAAATCATACATTATGATCAAGTAGGCTTCATCCCAGATATGTAGAGATAGTTTAACATATGTAAATCAATAAATATAATCCATCACATAAACAATAATCCAGCACTACAAAGAATATTAAGAGGGGGATTACAATCCGAAGTAAACAATCA